>NC_080088.1:53190803-53490803 GCF_950005125.1 Chionomys nivalis | reverse complement strand
GGGTGCCATTTTGTGAGCAGAGACTACTTGTTTGCTTCTTGGTTTCCCAGACCTAAATAATCACACAAGAACTATATTAATTACAACACTCCTTGGTCAATACCATAGTTATATTCCTAGCTGGCTCTTACATCTCAAATTAACCCATTTCTATTTATCTGTGTATCAGCATGAGACTGTGACCTATCAATAAGGTTCTGACAGCATCTTTCTCCATCAGAAGCTACATGGTGTCTCTTTGACCTCACCTACTTTCTGTCTATACCTCTGTTCAGATTTCCTGCCTGGCTTTATTCTGCCCAAACATAGACCAAAGGAGCTTTATTCATCAACCAATAAAAGGAACACATATACAGAAGGGCATACCACAAATTCACATGTGGCTGACAGTTGTGTAGCTTGGTCTGTTTGAGGAGCCCCTAGCAGTGGGACCAGAATTCATGAACTGGCTTTTGGGGGCCATTCCCTATGGTGGGATGCCTTACTCAGCCTTGATGCAGGGGGAGGGACTTGATTGTGACTCAGTTAAATGTGCCAAGCTTTGTTGACTCTCCATGGGAGGACTTACCCTTTATGAAGAATGGATGGGGATGGGTGGGTTGGGAGGGAGCAGGGGGAGCTAGAGGAGGGGTGGGAGGGAGAACTGTGGTTGGCATATAAAATGAAATAAAAAAGAAAAAGAAAATATAACCCTAAACTTAAAAAATAAGAAAAGAAAAATACCCTTTACTTTACAGTTAGCATCCAATTATGAGTGAATACATACCAGTTTGTCTTTCTTAGTCCGATATACCACACTCAAAATGATTATTTTCTACTTTCATCCATTTGCTTTCAAAATTCTTGATGTCATTGTTTATAACAGCTGAGTAATGCTCCATAGTGTAAATGTACCACATTTTCTTTATCTATTCTTAGGTTAGGGAGCATCTAGGTTGTTTCCAGGTTCTGGCTATTACAAAGAAAGCTATTATGAACATAGTTGAGCAAGTATTTTTGTGGTATTACTGACTGACTATCCTTTGGACATATGCCCAAGAGTGGTACCACTGAGTCCTGAGGTTGATTGGTCCCAGTTTTCTGAGAAACTGCCATATTGATTTTCAAAGTGGTTGTACAAGTTTGTACTCCCACCAGCAATGGGGGAGTGTTGTTGTCAGGCCACATCTTTTCCAGCATCAGCTGTCTTCAGTGTTTTTGATCTTAGCCATTCTGACTGGGGTAAGAGGGTATCTGCATCTCAGAGTCATTTTGATTTTCATTTCCCTGAAGACTAAGTTGAACACTTCTTTAGGTGTTTGTCCATCATTTGAAATTCTTCTGTTAAGAATTCTCAGTTTGCATGAACTGGCTTTGTGGGAGCCTAGCCTGTTTGGATGCTCACCTTCCTGGACCTGGATGGAGCAGGGAGGACCTTGGACTTCCCACAGGGCAGGGAATCTGGGACTGTTCTTCAGACTCGAGAGGGAGGGGGAATGGAGTGGGGGGAGGGGAAGAGGAGTGGGGAGGGGGAGAGGAGTGGGAGGAGGGGGAGGGAAATGGGAGGCGGGAATCTTTTCAACAAAAAATAAATAAATAAATAATAAAAAAAGAATTCTCAGTTTAGGCCAGTACCTCATTTTAAAATTGTATCATTTGGTTTTGTTATATCTAATTTCTAGAGTTCTTTATATATTTTAGAGGTCAACCCTCTGCCAGATGTGGAGCTGGTAAAGATATTTTTTCATTCTGTAGGCTGCTGTTTTGTCTTATTGACAGTGTTCTTTGCCTTACAGAAGCTTTTCAGTTTCAGCAGGTCCCATTTATTAATTGTCAAACTCAGTGTCTGTGCTACTGGTATTATATTGAGGAAGTAGTCCCCTGTGCCAATGTGTTCAAGGTTACTTTCCACTTTCTCTTCTGTCAGGTTCAGTGTAACTGGATTTATAATGAGTTCTTTGATCCACTTGGACTTGAGTTTTGTGCAGGACATTAGTTATGTATCCATTTGTATTCTTTTACATGTTGACATCCAGTTATGCCAGAATCATTTGTTGGAAATGCTTTCTTTTTTCCATTTAATGGTTTGGCTTCTTCATCAAAAATCAAGTGACCATAGGTCCAGAGTGACTAGGTAACAAGAAGGGCCCAATGGGGGATACAAGGATGTCTCAGCAAATGGGAAATGAGGAAATCTCCTGTTTGGACCACGTGCGAGTAGTTTTGGGAGCTTGAGGGATCATATTGGGGAGTGGGTGGATGGGGACAGTGCTGAGATAGATGACTGGAAAGGGGGGCTTTATGAAATCATGTAGTGTGTGGTCCAACACAAGGGAAACTTCCACAAATCTATAAGGATGACTCCAGCTAAGACTCCTGGCAGCAGTGAATAGCCCTGAATGGGCTATTTCCAGTGATCAGATTGGAGACTACCCTGGTTGTCAGCAGGGAGGCTTTATGCAGTGACTGATGGGGTCAGGTTCAAAGACCCATGACCAAACATCAGCCTGGCTCATGGGAACTCACAGAGTCTAAACCAACAACAAAGGAACATGCATGGGACCACTCTAGGCCCTCTGCATATATGTGACAACTGTGTAGCTTGCTCTATATCTGTGTCCTGGCAATGGGAGAAGGGGTTGTCCCTGGTGCTTTGATTGACTTTTAGGAAACCATTTCTTATGTTGAATTTTTTTACTCAACCTGAATACAGGGGGAGATGCTTTGTTTTATAGCAGCTTGATATGCCATATTTTGTTGAAGCCTATGGAAGACCTACCTCTTTCTGAGAGATTACTGAGGAGGGGTGAGGGGAAGAGAGGAAGGGAATGGGACAAGATTGGGAGAGACTATGGTTGGTGTATAAAATAAATAAATTAATAAAAATTACTAATTTTTCATTTTAAAAAATGAAAAATATCCTCCCTTCCTATGTGAAGCAGTTAGGTCTTTAAATGAAGTGGTGGGTATAAAGTGCTCACATTGGTGCATTTTATTGTAGGCAGTCAACAAACGTTAGAGCAGCTTCTGTGTAAATTATACAGGTTTATTATCTGCGGTCCTCACTTCATCACAGGAGGAAACATGTTTCTTGGATGAGAAAAAGTTTCAGACACTTAAACATCATATAATAGAGTATTCTAGAAAACTTTGGTCAAATGGGTTTTTCCTTTTTGGAGGAAGAAGTAAAAGAACAATCTACTTTTTTTTGTGATTTACTCAGCCTTAGAATTAGTCCGCAGTTATCTACTAGGTATGTGTGTGCAGCACATATAGGATCCAGAGATCTTTCAGGGCATCATACAAATTTTAATACATTCAAAAATTAGGAGAAAAAACATGAGCTTTTAATTTTAAAATTTTTGTTATAAACTATTCATATGTTCATATTTGTATCAATAGGGTATTAAACATAATTTTAAATATTACTTTCTAGTAAAATGATCCAATAGAAAAAGTTACCAAAGGCTTTTATTTGGGATAAAATGCGATTTTATACTGCAGATGATTGAATTTTTTTGAATGCCAACTTACACATATACGTTGTGAAGCCCTGATACAGTGACAGCAGGCTCAGAGCATAGGAGAATTCTTGTATTTTATATGTTGTGGAGTAGGGTAGTGGTCATGTAGAAAGCTTCAAGAGTTTCTGAGCACATTTGTCTCAGAATGTGAAAGAGAGCCACATCCACATGGTGATTAAATAAATTCTCATCTATGGAAGGAACCACTGGAGAAACAGGCTAATAAGGCCTGCAGTTCAGAATACAGGAAAAGTACAAGGAATGCAGAATGACTTCATGTTTGAGGAACCTACATTATAAGGGACACAGGCATTTTAGCAACCTAATGGAGAGCTGATAGGATTATATAAATGTGTGTTGCTACAAATATCACAAAGAATTTCCACTCAAGAAGCAGTAGGTTCTATTTAAGCCTGTCAACATGCATGCACAAAGCCTTCCCAAAATAAATCAGAACTTAGTGTTAATGCAAACTCTAGACTTACACCTTTGGTATAGTTATTTGAGCTCAGTATCCAGTGTCTCATAAGACAATTTTTGACATCTCTGACATACTTTGTCAACAACAAGGGAGATACTTTTACTTTATTTATTAGTTTTTTTGCCATTATGCAAAATTAGATCTATTAAATCACTTCCATTATCATTTTGAAGATCTTCAAATAAGTTGTGAAGTACTTGACATGAAACACTGTAAAAGATATTTTTTAAGAGTCATTTTTTAGTTCACCGATTTCTATTATGAATCAAAAACATGCATTCTGGTTGCAGTAGATAGCATAAGTGGTCTAGCTATGCTGGAAATATAATGTGGAACTGTAATTTACTTGGTTCCTTGAGTCTTCCACCCCACAATGAAAACGCAAGTGTTGACAATGCTGTGCTACGTGCTAAGAATTTTTGTTAGCCCTGCCAAGTGCTGTTTACTTAATGGAGAACTGAATTACAGTTGGCCTCAGTTTTCTTAACTGTGTGCTGGAGATAATATTTTATGTTCTATAAATTTATTGTGAAGCTCAAGTCAGATAATGCCTATAAAATGCTTTGAAAACTTTCAGAGATGATGGAAAGATAAGATAGAGCTATTAATATCCTTTGGGCTCAATTTTGATACAGCAGCAATTGCTTGTAATTAGTTAAAAACAACAACAAGGGATTTGGGCTAATTTATGAGTTTGATTATATCTATGCTGTGTAATTTAAGGTTTTGTTCAATGGTAGTGTCCACAGTCATGCTATCTCTCCAAGGAATAATAAAAACCAACAGCTTTAAATAGCAAAAACCTCAGTTGCTCTTTGTTGCCTACTTAGCCATTCTGCGAAGTGATTTGTTTTGCTCTTTGACACAGTGTTAGTTCTCAGAGTCCTCACTTAGAACCTATTTGTCAGTTATTACAGGGGATGTGCAATGACAATGAATTTATTCAGGATCTCTCACTTCAGAGAGTACTCAGTTAAGCCCAACTTATGCAAATTTCAATGTTTTCCTTTGAAATCGTGAAAATAAAATCTTTGTGCTTTAAGTACTCCCTAAAATTAATGATCATATGTTTAATTTTGTGGTTAGTATTCCAAGTTGTCTATCCAGCTTAATTTTCTAGACTTTATAACCATGAATATAGATTTTGTTGCATTTTTAGTGCTTAAAGTCTTCCCATTTTTACTTTCTTTTAACTAATATTCTGTAATATTCATGAAGATTCTACTTTTGAAATTAAGAAAACATATTAAAACTGAAGATGACATAGCTGTAGGTAGAAACCTTTCTTTTTTACTTACCTTCAAACCCGGTATTGTTTCAATAATAATATAATTTGTTTTCGAAATTCAGATGCTAGACAAAATATGGCTTCATTTATCTTGGTCTACAGTTCTAGAAGGTTATAATGAAGGGGTGGGTCCTAGTGAAGGCCATCACCTTCAGAGTCCCAAGGCAGCATAGGGCAGCACGCGTTGTCAAGACACCATGCCTGTACACAGTGTGTGTCCTCAGGTCTCTCTCACTCTTCTTACAAAGCCATTAGAACTCAAAGATGGGGACTCCACCCTAATCATAACACTATCTAACCCTAAGCACTTCACGAAGACTCTGCCTTTAAACACCAACGATAGATCAAGTTTACAACCTCTTTATTCCTTACAATGGAGATTAAATTTAAATATGTGAAATCTTGGGAGATACATGCAAATCATCTTAAACTCATCGCATTTTATTCGCTGCTTTCCTGAATCCTATTCCTTCCACCCAGAGTATTGGCACTCTTATCTTGATCTAGCATTAATGTAAATTCTGAAGTACAAAAAAAAAAAAAATCACATTTAAAACTCAACATGAAAATAAAAGATGTGAACTTGTAAACCAAAGAAGTTATCTGTTTTTCATGCATAATGGTCAGGCAGGCTCAGGCTTATCATGCAATACCATAAGTGAGAAATAGCAAGAAAAAAGCAATGGTGAATTTGGAAGAAAGAGGCAAAAGGAAGAAAAATGAGACAAGGGAAAGGCAGAAGGAGGGGTAGAAATGGTATAATATAGTGTAACATAGTGTAACATAGTGTAGTTGTAATGTAAGAAGTCCTTCTGTATGTGTGTTGCTTTTATTAGTTAATGAAGGAAGAACCTTCTTTGGCCTGCGGCAGGGCAGAATAGAGCCAGATGAGGTCGGGGAGGGTAGTGGTGGTGGTGGTGGTAGTGGAGAATAACTGAATGCTGGTAGAAAAAAGGCAGAGTCAGTGAGAAGCCATGCAGCCACTGCAGGAGCCTGCCATAACTTTGCTGGTACACCACTGCCTCATGGTGATGCAGATTAATGGAGATGAGTTAGTTGAGGATATAAGTACTAGTTAGAAATACCCTTAGCTATTGGCCAAACAGTATTGCAAATAATAAAGTTTCTGTGTGATTACTTTAGGTCTGAGCAGTTAGGAATGAACAAGCAGCCTTCGCCAACATAGTTGTGTGTAAAATTCTTAAGTAACAATTAAAGATGATATTTAAAATGATAATTTTTTATGTATATGCATTATCTGCATAATCCCCCAACAGTTGCTGGATATGTGTTGCTTATATTGTTTACAGAATAAAGCTGTTCTGGCCAATGTCTTAGCTGAGTATCGCCAGGTAGGCAATCCAAAACAGCTGGAGAGAGACAGGAGGCAGAGCAGGGAGATGCCATGTAGCTGCCAAAGGAGACAGATGCACTGGAACCTCACTGGCAAACCAAGAGCCTCATGGTAAAGTATAAAATAATAGGAATGGGTTAATTTAAGATCTAAGTGCCAGCTAGAAATATGCTTAAGCTATTGGCCAAACAGTATTACAGTTAATATAGTTTCTGTGTCATTATTTTGAGTCTGAGTTGCTGGCAAACAAACAAGCAGCTTACATTTACAAGTTGCATTTTTTTTTTTTTTAATTTACAAGGGCCCAGGGATACATCTTGTATTGTAACCACACCAATGGTCTATGAAATGTTTATTTTTAAATCTTGTTTGCTCTGTATACTCTGAATGCATTTATCATGTTCTAAGTATTTTCAGTTTAAGTTAATATTTTGATAACTTTGATAGTTTTATGTCAACTACTAATTTAATTTAAACTGGCTGTATTTTAAAATACTTTTGATTTTTTTATTTGTCTAGGGTATATTCATGCATTTATACTCATGCAAAGAAACACATGTAGAGGTCAGGAGAAAAAAAAAAAACAGAAACTGATTTTTTTCCTTCACCATGTGGACTCTGGGCATTGAACTCAGGTCAGCAAACCTATTCAGAAAGTACCCGTACCCACTGAGTTATCTCACCAGTTCTATTATGACAATAATTTTGAGAGTTTATTATTAGAATTATTTCTATAAACTGGATTCTACTACTTGATAATGAGTTCATGTATGTAAATTATAGTTTTCATTTTATGTGTTAAATAAATTAATCAGCTTTTGTTCTGAGTTCAATAGCATCAATTAAATCTTTTTTCTAGATGAGGACCCACACTATTTCACCCTTCTTTGTGGCTCTATAGGCAGTTAATGGTTGCTGTGGGAGGAAAGACATTTTTATATAATATTGTCAGTGGTAACATAATCATGAGTCTGTAAATATCCTCACTCACACTGTTACAGGTAAGCCTTGTGAAACTCATTGGATCACAAAAATGAATTTGAAGAAGAGGTAACTAGATGAAAAGAGTGGAGGAGAACAAGAGGGAATAATGGAGGCTGAATATTATCAAAACACAATAAATACTTCTATGAAAAATCTCATGATTGAACATATTATATATAATTAAAAGCTGATCAATCTCAACAAACCAGATATTTAATGTTAATGCTCCTTGTTTGGCCTTGGGAATATGGAGGTAAAAGGTAACTCTACCATATGTGTAACACTTCGCTTACCATAGGTCACTTGGTTACTCATAGGGAAGCATGTTTATAATTGTGGTATTTCCACATATTCAAAGAACATTCTTAATTATCATTCAATTAGGTACTCTTTGCTTGGGCTTTGACCTTGAGCAAATATTTGCTCAGTCCCCAGTCCACCATAAAGTCTGGTGCCAATATGAGTTATAACTTGATTTTTCTTGAAAAGAAACTACAGTTTCCTCAACAACCAGAATATAGATATCCATTCTAGTAGGAATATATCTAGATGTAGAACCAAACAGTGATATATGGAACCAGAAACAGAGGGAGGAGGTAGTATGAAACACAGGCTTTTGTAACCTCCTTCTTGTGAGAACTATCAATGAGTCCTATGGGAGCTATTTTCCAATGCTATACTCACAGTGATCCAAGACCCTTCCTCTAGGTACTACTTCACAAATAAAACTACAAACTAAACTTTCAGTCTGTGAATCCTCCAAGAACACTCAAAACATATTCAAACCGCAACACATAGCCAAATACACAGTATGTATATCTGTCTCCTGGTCTCTTCTTTTCTTGTAAAGCTCCTCAAATACAATCATGGTGACTACAATGATTTTATGCAATCTTTATTATCCCGTGTCCTAATTACTTTCCTATTGTGATAAAACTCCATGACCAAGGCAACTTATAAAAGAAAACATTTAATTTGGGACTCATGGTTTTAGAGGGTTATTTTCCATGACCATCATGGCAGGGATGTGGCAATAACTAGACAGGCATGGTGGTGTAGTGGTACCAAGGGCTTATGTCTTCATCTACAGGCATAAGACAAAGAGAGCTAACTAGAAAAATGTATAGAACTTTGAAACCTCAGAGTTCACCACAGTGACATACCTCCTTCTCCAGCAAGGCCATACCTTCTAAATCCTTCCCAAACAATTCCACCAGCTGGAAACAAAGTATTCAAATATATAAGTCTATTGTGGTCATTCTTATAAAACCAACAGATCTCCAATGTCCCATAATATTAATATCATATACAAATTACTTCCATATACATATATATTCTCTTAATTAATCATAGTAAAGATCAATTCATAATATCTTAGGACTTATAAATGAAGCTGTATTTCAACCACAACACTTTCTAATTGAACCTTAAACTTAAGAAATAAGTATTGAACATTAACAATAGACTTTAGGCCTCAGCACATGAGCCAAAAATCCTGTCAATCATGGAAAATGTCAAAAGAAAAGATGATAACTAACGCCAGAAACTCTTTCTTAAATTTCAGGCATCTTTTTATGAATGGATTAAAAAACTACTACTGTGAAACAGCGTACCATTTATTCAGCTCCCCAGTCATTCATATATATATATATATATATATATGCCACCCAGAATTGCACCAGTGAGTAGTGGGCTAATGCTTTAGTTATTTTTAAAGTTTGTTTTTTAGTCCCTAGCTTTTACTGTTGGTCTTTGCTTACAACAATTCCCAATAAGATTCCTGTTCAATGACAGCTCATGTCAACTATTCCTGCGGTTACTTTTTAAAGCCACCGCTACAACCAAAGAAAGATGAATATCTTTAAAGAGTAGAAACAGAATAAAAGCACATGACCGTAAATGTGGTTTGACATGGCATGGGTCACTTGATTTCCAGAACCAGAAATGAGTAGAAATATTTACATTATTCAAATCTGTAGCATCAAAATAGTGAGTAAATAAAGTCAGAATCAATGTGTGCTACAGGCTCCTGGACCACAGCACCCATGCTCAGAGATTAAGTTGAATTTAACCGCAAAAAGTTACCCAGTGAATTGGGAAGAAGCACAAATACATGCTTCACTTTTGTTGGGCCAACTTCCAACTAGCTTGCTAAAATGTGCAATATGCTTGCATTTTAAAATTGCTTGTTTCCAATAAAAGAATGAAGCAGGTATCAACACCCATAAAACTGTCAGACATGGGTAGATGAGAAAAAGCGATCAGATAAAAATAATGATGGAAAGTAATATTAAAAAGCACTAAAATGAGATCCTTCTAGGAGGAAGAAAACACTTATATAAAGAGACAACCATCAAATAGCTATAAATCTGATGACTTGATTGAACAATTTGGGGAAGATTTAAGTTTTGTAAGGTTTTAAAGTGCGCGAGTGACAAGAAAAGAAAGATTATGATACTAGAATGGCTATGAATTCACACATGGGTAAAACAAATAGTGGGAGAATTCTTAGAAATAAAAAAAAATATTAGTTACTAGAATGAGGAGTGAAAAACTGCTAAAAAGAAAAACCTGGATGAGCGTCAGATTGAGAAACGAGGGCAAAACTAATGATTGAGAAATAAGGATGATTGTCCTACAGCATATGAAAAATGGAGGAAGGGAAAATTTGACACTCAAATGATTAGGAGAGAATAAAGCTAGATGAAAATGTAAAATACTCAGAAGCAACAGAGCTCCAAGATGCCAACAGTCACTTCAAAGTGCTAGATTAAGGAGCATTTATGTGTTCCTCTAAATTGTTGTTTAAGAAAAAAGGTACCAGGAACACATTTTAGTATACACATGAACAATAGGTTGTATTTGTAGAAGTCCAGGGGCAATTATTTTAGTCTCAAATAATTCATATTCCTGTGTCAGAAATAGAGTTGTGAACAACTGTGCGGGGAAAATAAAATGGGCTTATACATATAATTCAAACACATCCTTTTTGCTGAATTTTTATTACTTTTTTTAAGTCAAGGTAAAATTTTGGGTGATGTATGGAAATAATGTGGATACAGTCAGGGGTAAGAGGAAGATACGCACAGTAGCTTTAAATTGATTGAAAAACCTAAAGATTAGGATGTGTTACTAACATAAGCTAGTTTGGTATATGTAATGGGGTCCTAAATGGATAATAAATGACAGCAACCCATGTCAAGTTTTTTGGCTTTTTCTGTCATCCACAAAAAACATGATAATAAACTAAATATTGATAATAGAGGATAATAGAGAAAAAATGCAAACTTAGGAAAAGTAGCAATGATTGCATGACTTTGTACTGAAAACATTTATAAAACTACTTAAATAAGAGGAATATGATAATGATTTTAAAAAGTCACATAAGAGTGGTAGAAATTAGAAAATCCTCATTTTTAAAGCAAATAAAGTAATTTGTGAAATTAAAAAGAAAATGAAAACAAAAATTGACAAATATAAGTCAAGATTAGTGCTAGGGTTTGTAGGGTTTGAGAATGAAGAGACTGACTGGATCCTGTGTGAAGGCTTGGTCTCTCTCATGGATCATTACAAAGGTGAATGGACCATGAGAGCTCAGCCTTCTTCAGTGTCTCAGCATAGGTGGATTCATCATTTGGCAACAATATTTTAAGTGGTGGAAGAAAGTTCAGTTGGAGGAAATAGGCCATAGGGTGCACATGATGGGAAATAGGTATTTTGTTCCCATTCTTCTCTTCCATGTCTGCTATCCTCCGTGCCATGTTGTTCATCCCTGCAGTGGGCTCACAGATATGGAAACAGCCAGTCATGGTCTGGAATGCTGACTTGGAGCCCATATACACCTTTCTTCCTTGAAATGGTTTCTGTTGGGTACCATGTGTGAGGATGCAGAAGGCAGCAATTAGTAACTCACACACTTAGCAACCCACTTAGCTATGAAACACAGGATCGGTAGACCTTTTTTATTATTTACATTTATTGACTCAGAATGTAACTGTATAGTCAAGCTTACTTGGAACTTCTGCTTCTTTTGTCCATGCCTCCTGAGTCCAGGGATTACAGTATATACCAACATGCCTGGCCAAAACTATATATTATAATATTCATTTTTAATATTGTTCTTAAGAGGCACAAACAATGCCAAAGAGTAACTAAATTTGAAAAAAAATGCACAAAATGAAAATAAAATGTTTTGTGTTAACAATGCTGAACAAGAGTTGGCTACACAATAATAGTCAATAATGCAACTATCATGGTCTGGCATGGTGTGTCAACATACATATAATTCCAACTCTTGTCAGGTTGAGACAGGAGATCATCTTTGATGGACTATGTAGAAAGATTCTATGGCATACATAGGAAAGAAAGAAAAGTAAAAAAAAAAGGATATGTTTTAAATTTTAAATTGGGATTATTAAGTAGGATTTAAAACAAATACCCCAAAGGCATGGTGAGTGCTATAAGAATGAAATTATTCACCAGTTTCTAAAAGCTCTGGTGCTCTATTCTAACAAAAGTATATAAAAGTGATGATTGACTAGATAGCATCAGTCAGGTGGGGGACATTGAAGTACTTTCTGTGACTTTATTGAGAAAAGATTATCAAAATTACAGAAAATGGAAGCAATACAGTTTCCAGCAAGGCCATCAGGGAGACAGAGTTTGAGTCGTGCAGTTGGGGTTTGTGTGATGACATTTAGTGGCTTCATAAGAAAAATAAAATGAGGAAAGACCTGACTTGGTACTTGGACTCTATCTGATATTCCCTGCTGAGGTGGTTTGAAAGAAAATGGCCTTCAAGGTAGTGGCACAGTAGGTGTAGTCCTGTTGGAGTGCGTGTATACTTACTAAAGAAAGTGTGCTACTGTGGGGGTGGACTTTGAGGTGTTGTATTTGCTCAAGACACATCACTTGTGTCTTGGACTACTTCCTGTTGCCTGCAACTCAAGATGTTGGACACTTGCCTACTTCTCCAGTACCATGTCTGCTTTCACACTATCACTCCACACCATGATGAAAGTGGACTAACCCATGAAAGTATAAATCATCCCAGCTAAATATTTTTCCTTTATGAGGAGTTGTCGTGGTCATGGAGTTTCTGCACAGCAATAGGAACCCTAACGTAGACATCTACCATACTGTGAAGAGTCTTTCTGGGTGCCAATACCACTTTTCATAAAGTTCTCCATATTTCTATTTAATAACAGAGAGAACACTAAGACATACTCAAATTCCTTTTCAAGTGCAATGTAACCATAATAGAAATATCAGAAAAAGACATTCTAAGAAAAGATAATTTGCAAGAGGAATGTGAATAAAATACCATGTAAGAACTTGCAAACTAAAATCTCAAGTTATGATTTCAGATACTAACAAATGAATCATTGCTCTGAAGTAAACTTTAATTAAGAAATTATAAAATTTTTAGAATAACATAGCAACATAAATTTTGGAGAAGGAATAAATATTGAGATGATCAAAGATTAATACTGGCTTAAGATTTCAAATCTTAATGTATTTTAGTAGATTCTTATTTAAAGTAGGCACCTACCTGCCAATGCTTCACTTCAAGCATCATATTTTTTAAAAATTAGGTGATTGTTTTAATTGCTGACAATGGAATTTGGCTCATTAAAATCACTGAAATCTCATAAAATAAGTAAGACAATGAATTATGCCAATTAGATAAAATATTATTGCTATAGAAGAGCTAATTAAACAAAATATATATTTTACTAATACTGAAGTATATACTATATAATATTAGATGTAATGAAATGTTTATTTTATATAGAAAATAAACAATAAAGAATATTTGAAGCAAATTGATTATGATATGGATTATTTTAACAAATTACAAAACAGTATAAATATTTTCTATATCAAATTTATCATGTACTTATTGTAATTGCTAAAGTCTTGAATCCTGGTCAGGTCTGAAAAATGAAAGAATAGAGAAAGAAAGGAAATTATTTATAATCTATTATATTGTAATGTCACAACATTAGGTCTTATTATTTATGTCAAAAGTCAATAAAAAAAGAGTCTCAACAGAGAGCTAAATTTACATAGGAACAGCAAGGCAACCTGTAGATAAATCATACAAAAATGTGACCTCATGCTGGTTCCATGTAAAGAAAGAGAAGAGTGCCATTCTTTATTACAAATCGCGTACACCAAAATGGTCCTGCTGGATCCAAGTCCTACACATGAAAACAAAGTCACACAGCCTTTAGAAACACAGTTCACATGCTGTGTCTCCATGGTATGACTTCTGTCAGATGCCAACACCGTGCTGTTTTTCTTCCCAACCTCCAAAACCATGAGCTCATTTTCCATTTTGACAAACAAACCTGAATGGGGGAAAAATCACAAGGTTCCATGCCTAGATGAAGAGCTTTAGGCAATTAGTGACTGCTGAGAGCAGGAGAATCACTCTTCTCCAGGGACGACCTGATAGTTTATCCAATTCCAAGCAATCAGATCCAAAACACGTATACATGTTAGAAACACTGAAGAGACAGAAGATTGTGTGTATAAGTATAAATACATGTGTATAACAATAATAATTAAATAATAAGAGACCATATATATGAGAAGGCGAGGGGGCATGGGAAGAGTTGGACAGAGAATAAGGAGGAAAATTCACAGTAAGTATTTAAAGAAATTTTGCATGAGACAAAGATCCATTAAGGAAATACTGGTAAATTTGTCATCCAAAACTTGGATATAAGAGCAGATCTTTACTAAGTAATCAAGAACAGGTAGTTATAATATTTAAAAAATGAAAATAATTTTTTTAAATAACTGATCTAGTAAAAAATGTAGTTGCCATGTATTCAAAGCAGTTCAGAGGTTATTAAAGTTATCTCGAATATAAAAATATTTAAAAAATAATCTAGGGGAAATTTTTATTATTTTCCATAAGCTCTCACTCTGTACCTTACACTGATCTTAAGCTCTTGGTGGCCTTTCTTTCTCAGCCTTCCAAGTACTAACATTACAGACATGAGTCCTCACACCTGGTTTTAAAGGGATATTTTATTATACTATTGAAAAATTTAAAAGCTGATTTTTTTCAAATATGACTAGAAGCAGAAATAAATAACTGACTGCCACCATATTCCTGAACTAGTATAAATCCTAATCACATTCTAACTACTTAGTCTTATGCATACAGGTAACTATAGCCCTCACCTACCACAGAGAAGCTTGCTCTAGGAACAGATAAAGACTATCTCAAAAATCCATAACAGGCCTAAATGCAGACAATTGAACATGGGGGTGCCTAGTCACAAATGATACATCTACAATGCAACCTCTATATCTAAGGCTTAGGGACTACCACAGAAAAAAGATTTCAAATGTCAAAAGACCAAAATGTTTGCAGTAAGATAGTGTGTTCTATGACAGGAAAACTTCTTCCATGAAATCTCAACACTAATGCTTGCCTAAACAATAGCTGCACAGTTACACCCCTAGTTGATAAGTCAACATGAATAAAGAAATATTACATGTTTTCACCCATAGATAACGAACTACAGGCAATTGATGACTATTGAAGAAAGGAAAATAATTCTCTGAAAAGCAAACCCCTAATAGGTTATCTAATTCCAAGTGTTGTTCAGTCCTAAACACACACACACACACACACAGACATACACACACATATATAAACAATATGAAATGAACTTGGCACTTTGTATTTATGTATGCATTTATATATGTAACAATAATAATTAAAGAAGAATAGGTCAATAATTTGTTGAGGAGTTAGAGGACATAGGAAGAGCTGGAGGTTGAAAGGGGAGAGAATGACATAAATACAGTATCATTTGTGAAATTTTTTAAAAGAATCACAAAAATTTAAATAAAAATTAGTCATATATTTGAGAAGGTATATAAAAGCATCTTAGCTAAGCACAATTTTCATTCAGTTCTAAAAAAGTATTCTAATGCAAATAAGAATGGATATAAGGTCACTGAAACTAAACATAATTTTATTCCAGGCTTATAAAGAATATTAATAACCATCCACATTGCATGCTTTTAGCAATTTTCTAAAGATTGCAGCTAGTTCTGTACATTTTTGCTTAGCACAAATGGAAATGGGGAAGATTTATGTAATGGTAATATGTAGTGTACTATGTAAGAGTTTTCTGTAAAATATTTGCTTTGTTTTGCAAACAAACTCTTCTTAATGTTAAAAGCAATAGCAAATATTAGAAAGAATATTTTATGGTAATTAGATTTGCTATAAATATTTTATTTAGTGTAACACATTCAGATATAGAGGTAATCTATGAAATGCCCAAGGCAATGATGCTATTTTAAAAAATGAAATTTTTAGCAGAAAACTCAAAACAGTTTATTTAAAATCTCGGCTTTCTGTTGGGATAATCTTTTTTCCACAGTGTGGAGATGTGTCACTGTCATACCTCACCTACCTAAGGCACCTTCTGATGGATTTAATGAAGATCTGAAAAACCAATGGTTAGACAGGAGAGGATAGGCAGAATGTCTGGTCAGAGATAGGAACTATGGGAAGGAATCTGGTGTTGGAGAGTCTCCAGCAAGATGCAGAGCAAGTTGGGCATACTATACTGAGGAGAGGTAATGAGTCATGTGGCAAGTAGATTACTATAAACAGGTTAAATTATAAGAGCTAGTTGGGAACAAGCCACAGACAAGACCAAACTTTCATAATTAATAAGAAACCTCTGTGTCATTATTTGGGAGCTAATGGTCCAAAAGAAAGACCTGCTACATTTGGCACCCAATGTGGAGGCCTATATATCCAAGCATAGGGCCCAGGAGCAGCTGGCACACTTCTCTGAGGGAAGCTAAATAGAAATGCCTATCACAGCACTAGCTCAGCAACTTCCCAGAGCTGGGATGAGTAGGCATGACTGGCATGAGGCTCAGCTCTCACGGACCTGAGTGGTGCAGATTTAGGCACCAGTGCCATGTGCTAAGCAAAGTGACAGAAGGAGCCTAAAGATTCAAGAAGGACTTTGCAACATTTTCCTGGAACCACAACATACAGAAAGCTAGTCCAGACTGAGAAAGCCTCTGACCAGGTACAGTATACTTGAAAATATGTTTAGGTGCTGATGAAAGAAAGAAACTGTGTTGGAGAAGGGCATTTGTTTGTTACGGCTGTCCAGAACTGAAATAATCACACAGAAATCATATTAATTAAATCACTGCTTGACCCATTACCTCTAGCTTTTTATTGGCTAATCTCTTACATATTAATTTAATCCATTTCTATTAATCTGGGTATTGCCATGTGGCAGTGGCTTACTGGCAAAGTTTCAGCATTTCTGACTCTGGTGGCAGCTCCATGGTCTCTCTCTGACTCTGCCCTTCCTTCTCCCAGCTTACAGCCTAGCTTTCCCTGCCTAGTTCTGCTCTTTCCTGCCATAGGTTCAAAGCAGTTCTTTATTCATTAACCAATAAAAGCAACACACAGACAGAAAGACCTCCCACATGAAAACTGGGCAAAGACAGTCATAGAAAAAATAGTAGAAAATAATGAAGTCTTTAAAGAGAGAGTTAAGCAATATAAAAAATAAACCACATCAGGATGGGAAATATACAATAGAATATTTAGACTCCATATAGTGATGTATTAACTAGAAAAATTTTAAATACTAATGAACAAGAAATGACAGTTTCTAAGAGATATTGGATTGTGGAAAGAACTGCTGAATTAAACCAGTCAGTTTCTTTTAAGGATGCCTTAACTTCAGAATGGAAGCCAGGAAATGTGTTGCATTTGTGGAGAGGTTATGCCTTTGTTTCCATAGGAAACAAAAAGCTACAGATTTCTTCAAAATTAATAAAGATGAGATTTGACTGGGAGATATATCCTGAAAATTTTGGCTACAAATATGAAGAAAGAAACCAATAAAAACTATAAGACAGGTGACATATATGTCCCCTCAACATGGGAGCACCTCTGAGATTGGGTGAGACATGATAACTTTTGTTGGCTACAGAGTTCTCATGACAGTTTGGCTATGCAGTCCAAATGAACTCATAAATTTGAGATGCCTTTTACTTTCTTAGAAATAGAACATATAATCATGTTTAGCTGGTTTGTGCACACTACACATTTCATACTTGTGTTAATGTAGATATATACGTTACCTTTAAAAGTTTGTGTGTTTTCAGAAAAAAAGGATCAGATACCAATCAAGGAGAGTAGCCCTGGTGGTTCAGGCTTTCAGTATCATTATGTTGCACTTTCTAAAGAACCTGATTCCAAGACAGCTTCAAAGCAGCTATCTAGGATGGTTCATAGTCACAGACTACTCCAACCACACTTCAGTCAAACCCTGCACTTTGCCATTAGAAAGGGACATGATAACAAATGATATAGCTAGCCCTCTCATGACTTGAACAATATCTGAATTTTCTCACCATTCCCTAAAGATGCCATCACCCTAGAGAACAGGAAGAAATTTTAAGAATACAACATACCATGTTCTTTGCTTTACAGAGGCTTTTCAGTTTCAGAAGGTCCAATTTATTAATTGTTCTCTCAGTGTCTGTGCTACTGGTTATATTTAGAAGGTGGTCTCCTGTGCCAATGCATTCAAGTGTACTTCCCACTTTCTCTTCTATAAGGTTCAGTATAGCTGGCTTTATATTGAGGTCCTTGATCCATTTGGACTTGAGTTTTGTGCATGGGGATAGATATGGGTATATTTTCATTCTTCTACAAGTTGATATCCAGTCATGCCAGCACAATTTGTTAAATATGCTTTCTTTTTTCCATTTGATATTTTTTGCTTCTTTGTCAAAAATCAGGTGTTCGAAGGTGTGTAGATTAATATTCTTTGATTTGGTCCCATTTGTCCTCCTATCTGTTCTTATGCCAATACCAGGCTGTTTTTTTATTTTTTTTATTTTTATTTATTTATTTATTTTTTGGATATTTGAGACAGGGTTTCTCTGTAGTTTTTGGTGCCTGTCCTGGAACTAGCTCTTGTAGACCAGGCTGGCCTTGAACTCACAGAGATCCTCCTGCCTCTGCCTCCCGAGTGCTGGGATTAAAGGCATGTGCCACCACCGCCCAGCAATACCAGGCTGTTTTAAATACTGTAGCTCTGTAGTAGAGTTTGAAGTCAGGGATTGTGATGCCTCCAAAAATTCTTTTATTGTACAGGATTGTTTGGGCTATTCTGTTTTTTTTTTCTTTTTCATATGAAGTTGGGTACCATTCTTTCGAAATTTGTGAAAAATTTTCTTGGGATTTTGATGGGTATTGCATTGAATCTGTAGATGGCTTTTGGTAAGATTGCCATTTTTACTATGTTAATTCTACCTATCCAAGAGCATGGGAGATCTTTCCACTTTCTGGTGTTGTCTTCAATTTCTTTCTTTAAAGATTTAAAGTTCTTATCATACAAGTCTTCCACTTGTTTGGTTAGAGTTAGTCTGCGATATTTTATGCTATCTGTGGTTATTGTGAAAGGTGTTGTTTCTCTGATTTTCTTCCCAGCCCTTTTGTCATCTGTGTACAGGAGGGCTACTGATTTGTTTGAGTTAATCTTGTATCCTGCTACATTACTGAAAGTATTTATGAGTTATAGAATTTTCTTGGTAGAATTTTTGGGATTGCTTATGTAAACTATCATATCAGTAGCAAACAGAGAGAGTTTGACTTCTTTTTTAGGATTTGTATCCCCTTGATCTCCTCTTTTTGTTGTATTGCTCTAGCTAGGACCTCAAGAACTATATTGAATAGATATGGAGAGTGTAGACAACCTTGTTGTGATTTCAGTGGAATCGCTGGGAGTTTCTCTCCATTTAGTTTGATGCTGGCTGTTGGCTTGCTGTATATGGCTTTCATTATGTTTAGGACCTCCTGAAACTAAAAACCTTCTGTAAAGCAAAGAACACAGTCAACAAGACAAAACAAAAGTCTACAAAATGGGAAAACATCTTCACTAACCCCACATCAGACAGAGGTCTGATCTCCAAAATATACTCAAGAAATTGGTCATCAAAAGTGGAACTGATTTATTGGGACTCCACCAAGGCCAGCTGGTCTGGGACTGAATAAGCATGGGTTGAAACTGGACTCGCTGAGCATGGCGGACAATGAAGGCTGATGAGAAGCCAAGGACAATGGCACTAGGTTTCGATCCTAATACATGAACTGGCTTTGTGGGAGCTTAGCCTGTTTAGACGCTCACCTTCCTGGACATAGATTGAAGACCTTCGTCTTCCCGTAGGGCAGAGAATTTGGACTGCTCTTCAGTATCGAGAGGGAGGGGGAATGGGGTGGGGGGAGGAGAAGAGGAGTGGGGATAGGGGGATGGGAGTGGGGGGAGGGGGAAATATTTGGGAGGAGGGGAGGGAAATGGGAAACGGTGAGCAGGTGGAAATTTTAATTAAAAAAGAATAAAAATAAAAAAAAAGAACAAATAATTCAATAAAAAATGGAGTACAGACTTAAACAGAGAACTCTTAACGGAGAAATTTAAAATGGCTTAAAGACATTTAGGAAAATGTTCAACATCCTTCGTCATCAGAGAAATGCAAATCAAAACAAGAATGAGATCCCATCTTACACCTGTAAGAATGGCCAAGATCAAAAACACTGATGACAACTTATGCTGGAGAGGGTGTGGGGTAAAGGGAACACTTCTGCATTGCTGGTGGGAACACAAGCTCGTACAGCCCCTTTGGATGTCAGTTCCACTCTCTTCTTGTCTTTACAGACACAATGTGGCAATTTCTCAGAAAATTAGGAAACAACTTTCCTCAAGACCCAGTAATACTACTTTTGACTATATATTCAAAGGATGCTCAATCGTGCCACAAGGACATGTGCTCAACTCTGTTCATAGCAGCATTGTTTGTCATAGCCAGAACCTGGAAACAACCTAAATGCCCCTCCTCCAAAGAATGGATATTGCTATTTTAACTTAAGTACACGGGCTGATTTAATCATTTATTACACACACACACACACTATATATATGTATGTATGATATATTTTTTTCTCTAAAGAACCCTAACCAATACAAAACAATGACTCTAGCTCTTGCTTTTATCTTTTCGATCAGCAAACCTTACTACATTGTGGCACTGCTCTTCAACTTTTATCCTGACCTTAAACTTCCATTCCCCTATTTGACTTCTTTTTTTTTTTGTTGTTGTTTTTTGGAAGTTTTGTAGTCTCTTCTTTAGCTAAGAAAAAAAAAAGTGGTGTGTGTGTGTGTGTGTGTGTGTGTGCCATAAATTTGATGTGGCCTGTACATGTAAAGACAAGAAGAATGGAACTGGAGTTACACGTGGTTGTGAGTCACATAACAAGGTTCTTGTAACCACACTCGGGACCACACAGACAGGGTGCTGTTCTTAATGGCAGAGTGATCTATCTCTCCAGTCCCTTTCCCATTTCTCTGACAGAAGAGTGATACTTTCACAAGGACACTGTTCTCTCTGTGATTTTTTTTAACTGATGGTTGTTCCTATGTATTTTCTTTCCCCTTTCCAGGGGAAGCCATGTGTCCTCAACTAAAGCCCTCCTCTTTACTTTCTAATTATGTGGATTGCAGTTTGATTACCACTTACTTAACATCACAACAACTAATGATACAAAATCCCCATTCCAACATTGAACACACACACACATTTTGTTTGGGCTTTGCCAAGTTCCAGGGTGTCAGTTCAATTTCAGTGTATTCTCGCACATTTTTCCATATGTAGTGGATGGTCTCTACTGTGCTGAATCCACTGACATACTTGCTACATCTACCTATATCTTAGACGTGGAAGGTCTCCTTTTCACGATTCCACTTCCTCGACTAGTGGAAGAATTGAGTTGAAAGACAGCAGGGAAATAAGCTTTTGTTTATTCTCTCAATTTGCAACTATTGTTTTTTGAAAACTTTACAGGGAAGGGCCATTTATTAAATTCAAACATTCTCTATTTGAAGAGAATGTTTCCATTTCTTTTTCCATGTTTCCCTCTTCATCTTCAGGCCTTAAATTTTCTCAGACTAAATTAAAAAAAAAAAGTATTTTTATCTCTACCTCAAGCTGGGTTTTCTGAAATCCTGAAGCAAAGAAAAAGAGTTAGTATCTGTAAATATCATTCAAGGAAACCAGTGGGATAAATTAGGGTCTTCCAAGGTGAAATGAAGTCACAGCATTTTGTGTCAGCAGAGGTCTTTGCACTTGATCTTATGTTTAAGAAAAGTGGATGGTGAATCAACTGATACTTAATGATCTATGGGAACACACATGTTGTTTTCGTTTCCTTTAAAAAAGCCAGTGATTGAACTTTGCATTCTCATTTGGGACTATATTTTATTATGTTGTGTTTTTCTTGATCATAAACATAGCAGGAGTTTCCTATGAAAGGAATCAACAGGAGATTGGTGCATAATCACTGAAGTGCATCCTTGATCATGGCTTCCAAATCAGCATAGGTATTGATAGAACCATTCTGAGATAAAAAATTTCATTTTCTGGTGAAGCACAGAAGACACTCTGATGTGGAATTTCCCTCCTTATGTTGTGAATGTTTTTTGTTGCCATTGGTTAATGAATAAATCTACTTTGGCCTACCAGCAAGGCAGAATATGCAAGGCAGGAATGCCAAGCACATAGATGTAGAGAGAGAGTAGGCAGAGTCAATGAGGCACCATGTAACTGCCGGAGGATACAGCCACCAATAGCAGGATGGAACCCAGCTACAACTACATGGCAATATGTAGATTAATTAAAATTGATTAATTTAAGATGTAAGAGCTAATTAGAAATACACTAGAGTCATTGGCCAAGCAGTGTTGCAAATCAAATAGTTTCAGTGTGGTTATTTTATGTCTGAGTGGCCCAGAAATGAATGAGCAGCCTCTGCCCACAACACTCCACTTCCTGTACTTCCCTACTGCTGTCCTGTAAAAATTCTTCTGGTGGTGGATTTGTTCAATACAAAGAAGACACTGGCTCCATGTGGCTATCGAAATGTGACAAATATGACTAAGAAAGGAAATGTTTGGCTGTTAATTCAAATGTAAATGGTTACATGAAGTTGGGTGTATATTACCGAACTGAACAGTTCAAAACCATTAAGACCAATGCTTTCCAAGAATATGAACCAACCTGCTGGGGCTAGGGAGATGGTTCAGTAGTTAAGAGCATTTTCTTCTCTTGGTGAAGGCCTGACATCAGGTCCTAGCACTTACATGATTGTTTTCCACCATCTGTAAGTCCAGTTTGAGGAATCTGACACTAAGAGAAAAAGAAGCCCATGAAGCACCCATGCATATATAACAAACACTCATACACATAATAGAAGTAAATATAAGAAAAATCTCAAATTTTTTTAATTGAGTCAAAACTGATGCTGAAAACAACTTATTTATTGTTATCTCAAGCACATAGCATGAACTATACTTCAACTGAGTGATAAGAAAATCCATAATAAAATGAGGAAAAGGTGATTTTGACAACCCTGAGAAATTTAACCTTCAGATTAATATAAAAGAAATAGATAAATGTCTCTCAACTGGTCTTATGGAAAATTAACATTGAATGCCTACTATTGCTCATTTTTTTTCTATAAATGCAGTTTTAAAGGTATCTGATCATAATGCCTACTATTACAAGAATTAAAAATTATAAATATGATCCATGAGAGCTTTCTAAATATTACTGAGCTCTTTGTACTTCTGAACCAAAATCTCATGTTTCTGGACACATCCCATAGAATCTTGTAAGAGTCAACTCTACTATCTCTTTAGTCCACAGTCCTTCTTCGCTGTTGTTTATTTAACTCTGTTCACTCTTTAATATTTTAATTTTTATTATTCAGCCATTACTATAATTGATAAAATTTTATGTCTCTTATTAGATTCCCAGCTCTGTATAAACAGGAAGATGACTCCTTAATAAGCATTAAATGCATAAGCAAAGATTTTCTACTTTAGAAGAAAGAACTCCATGTAATTTATCTCTACATACAAAATTATCAGAAGGCTTCCCAATGGCTAAGTTAAATAATATATATTGCTATAACATGTATTAATAGCATGTTTCCTTTATAGCTCCCTTCCCAGTTACCTGATGTAATGAAAGATTCATCTGTCTTCAAATCCAATAGTAATTAATGGGAAGCTTACCAACCATGAACTAGACTAATTGCAAGTTTTCAAAATAAATAATTGCCTTTTAAAAACTGTATCTAGAATTTGTTGTATAAAAATTGGCAACATAATTAATTTCAGAACTCTGAGGTTCAACTAATTCTCTCAGTATTGTGATTCTTGTCAGTTTTTCCTACTCACGTCTATGAGAAAGGACAGACCACAGGCAAAGCTGATACCTTGTGAAGTATATTTTAAACTATTTGCATCTCATTGTTTAATTTATTGCAAGCATTTTGTGGACCTAAATATGTTAAAATATGGTAGAAGCTCCTTCTAATGGGAAGTTTTAAATTGTGTTAGAATCAGTTACTTCTCTTTTTGAACTGGTGAAACAGACAGAAAATGAAAACTCCAGCTGTCTTCTTGGGTTAACAGGTGGTCCACTGAGGAAGTCAGAATAAAAAGACTTTCTTTTCTGTAAGCCCTGATCATTTACTAGCAATGTATAAACCACTACTTAGTCTTAAACTTTTAATTTGAACATATTTTTGTTTTAATTACTTGTCATAGTGTTGATTGCTTTAAATAGAAATTTTATTTGTTAGTAAATAGTAAATATTTACTATTTAAATAAACTGCAGCTCTAGTTCCTCTTGTGGCTTGTATAGACATTGGGAACATATATGGTATACTGGTATACATGTAAGCAAACATTGTTACCCCCAAAACTGTAAATTAAAAATAAAAACAGATTACTTGATGGTTTAAATACAAATTTAGAAACTCACAGATTTAAGGAAAAGGAATTTAAGCTATATATACCATTGATATGAAACTAATGATCAAGCAGGCAGACAAGGATCTCAAATTGATTCTGCTAGTTATAATTAACTGAGTTAAGTCAAAAAATGCTTATAAAAATAAAAGTTTCTCAAATTAAAATTTTTTTTTCTTGCTGATTTTTTTTATTAATTAATTAATTTAATTATTAAAGATTTCTGCCTCTTCCCCGCCACCACCTCCCATTCCCTCCCCCTCCCCCAATCAAGTCTTCCTTCCTCCTCAGCCCAAAGAGCAAGCAGGTTTCTCTGCCCTGTGGGAGGTCCAAGGACCACCCACCTCCATCCAGGTCTATTAAGGTGAGCATCCAAACTACCTGGGCTCCATAACCACAGACACAGAGGAAATTCAGAGAATCATTAGATCTTACTACAAAAGCCTGTATGCCACAAAACTGGAAAATGCAAAAGAAATGGACACTTTTTTAGATAAGTACCATATACCAAACCTAAACCAAGACCAGATGAACGATCTAAATAGACCTGTTAGTCGCGAAGAATTAGAAACAGTTATCAAAAATCTCCCTTCCAAAAAAAGCCCAGGGCCAGATGGTTTCAATGCAGAATTCTACCAGAACTTCCAAGAAGAGTCAAATTAAAATTTTAGAGCTAAAGAAAATTCACTTTCTAAAATTAGAAAATTCTCTGATAGAAATGCTTTCTAAGTGTAAGCAAGATGAGAGGGTGAATTAATCTGAGAAAATGCACTAGAAATTCTCCAAGGTGTGAAACCTGGAGAACCTGAGAACATATTGTGAAAAGAAAAGGTAAATGAGTAGGGTAAAGGATCTATTTCTAAAGCTTGCAAAGCAAAACATAGACAAAAGGTGAGCAAGCTAATAATTTCTTTTCTTCTTTATTTATTATGTGTGTGTTTATGTGAGTGTGTGTATATGTGTATTTGTGATGTGTGTGTCTCTGTATATCTACATATGTGTGCATGAATTGTGTGAGAGCATGTGTGTAGCACACGTAGAATATTTTATTTTTCAAAGTGCTGTTTTCCTTCAAAAGAGAAGAATATGGAGAAATACTTTCATAGCAGCAATATGTATGACATATTAAACCCATGTGCAACTCAATCTACCGATGAATATATGTGAAATATGTGAATTATATATACAGTGTGATATTCTTCAGAAAAATATGTCTATATACATGTTCGTAAGTGAATGAAGCACAAAGATCTTATGAATTAAGTAGGAGAAGACCCATGAAACAAACACCATAAGATTTTAATCATCCAAGGTAACTGGAGTAGCTAAAATTACAGAAACAATAAGTAGAATGACAGTTACTGTAGGATGTGAGGCATGGGTGTTGTATTCAGAGCAGCAGGGCTGCATCCCCGGCACCCGGCTGCCCACATGGCTTTACCAAAAATAATTACACGGAAACTGTATTCTTTTAATCACTGCCTGGCCCATTAGTTCCAGCCTCTTATTGGCTAGCTCTTACATATCGATCTAACCCATTTCTAATATTCTGTGTAGCACCACGAGCTGGCTTACCAGGAAAGATCTTAACCTGTGTCTATCTGGAGTGGGAGAATCATGGCGACTCACTGACTCGGCTTCTTTCTCCCAGCATTCTGTTCTGTTTACTCCACCCACCTAAGGGTTGGCCTATCAAATGGGCCTAGGCAGTTTCTTTATTAGTTAACCAATGAAAGCAACAGATTAATACAAGACCCACCTCCATCACATGGGTAAGTGTTGGTTTTTCAAGATGAAGAGTTTGGGAAATGGATGTTGGTAAAGGTAGCATGACATGTGAATGTACATAATACAACTAAAATATACACTTGAATATGGTCAACATGACAATCTTCATGATTATTCTGATATAATTACAATAATTAAAAAGAAAGAACAACACACAGTGGAGATTATACAAATGCTACATAATCTGTTTTACTTAATGTTTTATTTTTGGTTTCAGAGGAGAAGAAAAAATGTGAGAGAGAGAAAAATATGTTAAAAAATAAAAACTGAAAATGGTTCACAATTGATAAAGTTATGTGACTTAGAGATACAAGATTCCAAAATATAAATTTAAAAACCCACAAGGCTGTTTAGTTAAGACACATCCTAATCAGACTGTTGAATTCAAAAATAAAGAGCAAATATAAGCTGTAAATACTTACCAAATACATAAACAAATACATAACTTTTGTCTGAAACCATGAAGACCAGAAGAGAGTGGAAGACTACAATTAATGATTAAAGTATAAGAACTGTCTTCTTATGGGACCTCCTGAAACTGAGAAGCTTCTGTAAAGCAAAGGACACTGTCATTAAGACAAAAAGGCACCCTACTGACTGGGAGAAGATCTTCACCAACCCCGCAACAGACAAAGTCTGATCTCCAAAATATATAAAGAACTCAAGAAACTAGATGTTAAAATGATAATTAACCCAATTAAAAAATGGGGCACTGAACTGAACAGAGAATTCTCAACAGAAGAAGTTCAAATGGCCAAAAGATACTTAAGGTCATGCTCAACCTCCTTAGCGATCAGAGAAATGCAAATCAAAACAACTTTGAAATATCATCTTACACCTGTCAGAATGGCTAAAATCAAAAACACCAAGGATAGCCTTTGCTGGAGAGGTTGTGGAGAAATGGGTACCCTCATCCATTGCTGGTGGGACTGCAAACTTGTGCAACCACTTTGGAAATCAGTGTGGCGGTTTTTCAGAAAAATTGGGATCAACCTACCCCTGGACCCAGCAATACCACTCTTGGGAATATACCCAAGAGATGCCCTATCATATGACAAAAGCATTTGTTCAACTATGTTCATAGCAGCATTATTTGTAATAGCCAGAACCTGGAAGCAACCTAGATGTCCTTCAATGGAAGAATGGATGAAGAAAATGTGGACTATATACACATTAGAGTACTACTCTGTGGTAAAAAATAATGACTTCTCGAATTTTGCATGCAAATGGATGGAAATAGAAAATACTATCCTGAGTGAGGTAACCCAGACCCCAAAAGAAGATCATGGGATGTACTCACTCATAATTGGTTTCTAGCCATGGATAGGGGCCACTGAGTCTATAATTTGTGATCCTAAAGAAGCTAAACAAGAGGGTAAACCCAAGGAAAAACATATAGTTATCCTCCTGGCTATGGGAAATAGACAAGATTGCCGGGCAAAAAATTGGAATCTTGGGGGGGGGGGTATGGGGGTGAGGGGAGATGGGGAAAGAAAAGTGTGAAGGAGAGGATGAGGGGAACTTGGGGAAACGGGATGATTGGGGATAAAGGAAGGTTGGATAAGGGAGCAGGGAAACTCATATCTTAGTTAAGGAAGCCACCTAAGGGTTGGCAAGAGACTTGAACTTGGAGTGGCTATCAGGTGCCCAGGGCAATGTCCCTAGTTAGTTCCTTGGGCACCTGAGGATAGGGAACCTGAAATGAACCTAACCTATAGCCATACTGATGAATATCTTGCATATCACCATAGAACCTTCATCTAGCGATGGATGGAGATAGAGACAGAGACCGACACTGGAGCACCGGACTGAGCTCCCAAGGTCCTAATGAGGAGCAGAAGGAGGGAGAACATGAACAAGGAAGTCAGGACCATGAGGGGTGCACCCACCCACTGAGACAGTGGGGCCAATCTATTGGGAGCTCACCAAGGCCAGCTGGACTGTGACTGAAAAAGCATGGGATAAAAACGGACTCTCTGAACATGGCGGACAATGAGAGCTGACGAGAGGCCAAGGACAATGGCATGGGGTTTTGATCCTACTTCAGGTTCTGGCTTTGTGGGAGCCTAGACAGTTTGGATGTTCACCTTCCTAGACCTGGATGGAGGGGGGAGAACCTTGGACTTTTGACGGGGCAGGGAACCCTGACTGCTCTTCGGACTGGAGAGGGAGGAGAAGAGGAGTGGGGGGAGGGGGAGAGGGGCGGGAGTAGTGGGAGGGAAATGGGAGGCAGGGAGGAAGCAGGAAATTTTTTTCAATTAAAAAAAAATTCTAAAAAAAAATTTCTAAAAAAAAGAGAACTGTCTTCTTATGGGGAGTCAAGCAAGTCTATGAGGAAAGGAGGAAGTAGGAATGACAATAGCTCTGTAATGAGAAAAGATTATGTTAAAAAGATATATAAATAAGAAAGAAAGAAAGAGACAAATGAGAATTGTCAATAAAGAATTCTATATCCATATTATTACTCAAGAATGAAAGCAAAAAATATTTCCAATAAAAGAAATTGAGTATCATATATAGGCACTCAAGAAACACTCAAGAAAATTCCTTAGGTTACTCAAAAGAACACTGGGTATCACATGAATTTATGTTTTATTTCTTTTTGCCATCTTCCTACTTTTCGGTAAAATCTGTAAGCCTTAAAAAATATTTAAAATAATGAAGGTTTATGTAGATGCAGTACACAATTTTATCATAGCAGTCCCATATGTTTGTTAGAATTCTATCTTTTAAATGACACAGAACAAGGGACATTGAGTGTTGACTCAGAAAAGATTTTTATGAAAGGACATTAATAACTAAAGTATATAAACACTTAAAATAAAAAATGGAAAAAATATAATAAAAAAGAAAATAATAAACAGAAAGTTAATTCTAAAACCTTTTAAACTATATTTCAAGTGAACAAGAGCAGAGAGAAGAAAAAAAAAACATGAAGGAGAGAAGCAGAGGCAATGAAACAGACAAGAACCCCTGCATTGTTTGAGTTTTGCTTCTGAAGTACTGAGTTTTTCTTACTATACTAAGCCAAGTCATAGTGTATGACTGTCTACGCCCAGCACAGGTTTCAATAACAACACGAGCTTTCCAGTCCATAAGTGAGATCTGCCTCAGGTAGTAATGCTTGTGCAAAGTCATAAGGGAGAATCCTTTCTCCTGGTCATGTAAAGCAATGGCAGAGTTCAGTTCCTTCCAGTGTAGGGCTGAGGTTCTTGTTTCCTTGCTTTCTATCTCACAACATCTTTTGCACTTTGTAGAGGCCATGTGTGTTTCCTTCTGCCCCCAATCTCTGTCTTTAAAGGGTGCCAGTTGCTCATTCTTTTGTTAATTTCTCCTCAGTCTTACACTTTTCAACCCTCTCCAGTAGGAGGGACTACGCTCTTAAAACCAATATGGAGAATGCAAGGCTGTCTCTCATTTCAACATGGAGAATGCAAGGCTGTCTCTCATTTCAACATGGAGAATGCAAGGCTGTCTCTCATTTCAACATGGAGAATGCAAGGCTGTCATTCATTTCAATATGGAGAATGCAAGGCTGACTCTCATTTCAAGGTCCTCAGTCTTTGTTGCATCTCTGAAGCCTCCTTTTCATGCACAATGAATCAGTGATGCTGAAGATCACACCTAGGAATCTTCTCAGGCTCTTCTGTCTATTTCGTTGTCCTCTACCTCCAGATATTTATACCCATCAACACACAAAACACATTTACTTCATCCCAAAGACCACTTTCTCATTTAAATCTCATCGGCTTAAAAAAAATCTCCTACATAAATTATCAGCAGGAAAGCTTCTTAGAATAATGGAATAATCTATCTTGGAGCACTTCTCCATGTCTTCAGAACTTGAAAGCTAATGAATTATCTGCTCCCTAAATATTATAGTACAAGAGACATTGGATAGTAGCCTTTAATTTTAGTCTACATAGTGGACTTGGAGGGAAAATGATTCATGACTCTATATCTAGTTATATAGAAACCCCATGCAGTTTCAGTGTTTTAAATAATCCTCTGGGGTATATATGGCTTTCCCTCTAAATCTGAGTGCGCTTACTGGGAAGATTCCAGCCTACGTCCATCCTGGGTCGGAGCTTCATCGTTTCTGCCCCAGAGAGGAGAGCTATCAAGTCTGAGCTCACTTCCTCTTCCTCCCAGCATTCTGTTCTGTTTATTCCACCCACCTAAAGGCTGGCCTATCAAATGGGCCAAGGCAGTTTCTTTATTAGCCAATGACCTTCCTCCATCATAGCCATGGATCATTTTCCTTCATCCCCTTTCTTCCTTTCCTCCCTCTTCCTTTTCTTTATTCTCTCCCATCCTCTTCCTCTTCTTTCTTCCCCTTTTCCTCTCTCACATCCCCCCTTTCTATTATTTTAATGTTTTTGATTATCACACAAAGCAATTTTTTTCCTAATGGCATTTTCATACATATATGTTAGTATGATTTATTCTCATTTTCCCTTCCCCATGGTACTTTATGGTGCTCCCTGTCCCATCTCTTTTCTAAGTATTGTATAGCCATTCTACAAAAGATGAAACTTATACTGACATTTTAGAGTATATTCAGGCATTATAAACATCTTCAACTCCTGTTAATTTCTCATGATCTCCTTTCTTCCTGGTGATCCCTTTCTTTTACTAAATATCTTCTCTTCTCTCTTCAAGCCAGATGTATGTGTATGTATGCACATATATAAGCTTATGGGGTTATTTATATTTTTGAATCTACCTTATTTAAATTACAGAATTATGTTTGATTTCATCCAATTTCAATCTTCTTTGTGATTAAAAAATAGCTTCAACATATATATATTGTTGAATATATATACCTTCTTTATTCATTAATATCAAAGCTTGCTTGATAGCATGACTATAGTGAATAGTAGTACACAAAGCATGCCAATGTTATTGTAGTATAATGGCTTAGATTCATTGATTTTGTTATACTGTGTATACATATTTCTGCTCCTGTTTAAGGTATTTTGTTTGTGTATCTCATTTAAAATGTAATGTATAGTTAAAATTATGAATTAATAGATAGCCATCTATAATAGTCAAACTTGTTGTCATGCTAATTAGGTTTTCTAGATGTACAGAGATATATTTCAGATGGATAAGTATTACTCAAAATTTTCAAAGACCTATAGAATTTAACATGTAAAATTGTTTAAGAACTTAGACTTTTCTCAACAGTAAGACATGTCTACTTATGGCAGCACCAATTACTTCAGAGAGGTTGGTGGGCATCGAAGAAGCTCATTCTGGAATTTGCCTTTAATGTGACAAGGCTGGACATTTGGGCAAGAAACTGCTCTTACCTGGACTGCTTGATGGTATGCTATATAAACTGACATGCAGAAGCCACAGAGAAATGACTGATAAACTTTCCAAAAGATGGGATGATCCTTCAGGGTTCCTGCTTCACAGAGAAAACTGCCAGAAATTCTGCAGGACATATAAGAAAGTTACTGACAAACTGCCAATATAGGCAAAAGAGTCTTTCAAATTTCCTGCTTCATGGAAAAGTCTGCTGGATATTATTGGTACGTAGGCTGATGGATGCTCCAAGGTCACAGAAGAACTTTGGGTTACTGTCCAGGCAGCAAGATGTGTCTGTCAATTCTAAAGTTTTAGAAGTTGATTATAATGCAATTTATGTTTATTTAAATAATATTACATCCTTCTGGGGTCATTGATAGAGTTGAAGACAGATAGTTATAGTTTTTCTTAGTCATGGTGAAAAATAAACTAGACACCAAACTTTAAACTCACAAAGATAAGATGGATATAATATTGTAACAAATTCTTACTTGACACCTGTTTTGTAATGTGTAATTTTATTATGTGAAAGTTAAAACCTTCTTTTTATTTAGATAGAAAATGAGAGGTGATGTGGAATTCCCCTATGTATGCTATGAATATATTTTTATTACCATTGGTTAAAAAGGAAGCTGCTTTGCCAATGGCAGGGCAGAATAGATTTATGTGGGGAAAACTAAACTGAATGCAAGGAGAAAGAAGGCAGAATTGGAGAGATGCCATGTGGCTGCTACAGGAGAAAGTCACTGAAACATTCCTGGTAGGCCACAGCCTCATGGTGATACACAGATTAATAGAAACAGGTCAATTTACGATGTAAAAACTAGCAAGGAATATGCCTAAGCTATTGGCCAAACAGTGTTGCACTTAATATAGTTTTGATGTGATTATTTGGGACTGGGAAGCCAGGAAACAAAGCACAGACTCTGCCTACAGAGAAATTTCTGATCATAAGCTAAACATGGATAAATATCTGTAACAGTTGCATTTATGGCCCTAGAAACAATAAAATGAAAGCTAATAAACGTTTTGGCATGTAGCTATATAGTACTCAATATTTCTTATTTGTTGAAGTGTGCGTACTTCGTAAGGAATTTTTAAAGTAGGTCAAGAATGGAGAAAATTTTCTGCTTTTCCTCTTATTCTTTCTGAAAAATAAATCCAAACAACACTTAAACCCGAATGTCTAGGCTTTGTACACATCAACAGAAACACAAACAAGAAATAGAAAGAACACAGAGAACATTATTGATCCTCTTTATACAAAAGGAGTTGTTTTCTTTGGCATTGGCTTTTAGAAGTGGTGAAGACCCCCCCAAAACACACGCACATTTTCAATAAAGAAACCAACAATTCATTGTGTGTGAGTTGGAGTCGTAGGAATTATTGAAAAAGAACTTAAAAGAAAAAAATCATTCTACCAGAGTGCAACACATTTCAAGGCAGACTTATCTGCTCGTTTGGATTTAGGCACATGCATCTTTCACTTCGTGTTCAACGATTGCAATTGAAGGTAAGCTTGAATGACGGTGCCTTGCACCACTAAAACCCACTACATTGATAAAACCCTTTCTTTTCCATAGAAAACTTCTGCTGTTCCAATCCTTTTATTCTCCGCATTGTTGCACCACAAATACCCAGTTTAGACCAACACATAATACCGTTTTTAAAAGCTTCTGAAGGGCTATTCATTTGAGTATATGTTATAGCAAGGAAAACAACCTGGCACCCACTTTCCAAGCATATTCTATCATGTAAACAATGACATCTATGTTCATATAAAAACTGATATTTGTGATTCTAAATTTAAACTAAATTCCTAAGAAATATAATTATTTTGTTCCAAAGACTTTTACAATTTCTTTACCTTCATTGTTGCATTAAAATAATGCATGCAATATATAATAATCAAAATATACTTTTCTAAAATGCTTAACATATACAGCTACAATCTTCTTTCATTATATACTTTCTTCCTGTTTATCTGTTTTGAAATTTATTCTTAAAACAATCTTATTTTACATACCAATCCCAATTCACTCTTCCTTCCAATCTCCCACTCCTCCCAATTTCTCCCCACTCCACCCACATCCAGTCCTTATTAAGAACATTTTGTGACCATCTTTCTTCAGTTAATGTAGAGAAAAGGATGGAGAGGCAAGCAGGTGGAAGATCACAGCCATATCACTTAACTTTTGCTTAGTTTTAACATGTTTTTCTTTATATCCGATTGTGAGAATATGCATAATTTCCTTAACTATTATAGCTATCACATTTTCCTCAGTATAATTTGTACTGTAATAAACTTTTGTGCATAATGTTTTCATTTTACATCTTAGTAATGCAAAGTCTTTGAAATGCAGTCCTTTTATTTTCTAAACTGTTTCCTGATTGAGTTGAAACGCAATTCTAATTTAGTGACCTTGTTTTGGAAATGGTGAGGTTAAGAATATGGCTCAGTGGTTAGAACACTTGCTGCTCTCTCAGTGGACTCTGATTCAGTTCCCATCTCACACATGGTAGCTCACAATCATGTGTAACTCCAGCTCCAGGGGATCCGATGCCTTCCTCTGAGTTCCGTGGGAACCAGGCATGCACGTGGTAAACAAACACGCAGGCAAAATAGTCATACATATATAATAAAACAAATAAATATGAAAACATTTAAAGATAAGGGACGGATGGGAAGGAGAATGAGATGAGTATGCTATCAGAATCTTAGGAGCACTCTATCAGAGAAAGATACACCCACTTTGGAAAATCAGTCAGGACAGAGTTGAGCTGAACAGTCTTTAGCTGACCTCTACTGAGCATGTCAGCAACAAAAGAACACTAGACACAGTTCAGGTGGCAAAGAAACCATTGTAATAATTAAAAAGACTGAAAATCCTGCACTGTCTGTTCTCAAGGCACAGTGGAACTCAACAAAATGACTAAGCTAGAAACTTGTATCAGAACAGGTACAGAAAGAAAAATCCTCAACACAAGGACATTAAACATGTTTCTATATAGAAAATGGGCCAAAGATGACTAAAGAGAAAAACCTGAAAATACTTTGAAGCAAACGGAAATGAAAATGCAGTTGTTGACATGTGTGGGATGTAGAGAAGGCAGTGTTTGAAGAGTGGTTAGCAGCAAGCAATGCGGACACCAGAAAGAGGAAACATCTCAAATGTCAAACCCAAGATGCTACTTAAGAAAGGTGAAATTTAAAATCAGAAATCAACAGAGAATGTCAACCCAGTAAAGAGATCAGCAAGCATTAAAAAAGAAAGAGAACAAGAATTATTAATATATAAAATGAAAGAAGGAACAACATTGTTAACTGCACAGATGGTAAAAGAATAATGAAGCTGTAATACTAACAACTCCCAGTGCACTGGTTTCATAACCCATATAAAATGGACCAAATATTGGAAAGGTACTATCTGCCAATGTTCAGACAAGAAGAAATAGGTAGTCCATATTATTAAAGAAATTAAGCCAGAAATTGATAACCTTTCAGGAAAAAAAAAAACAGATTTAGAGGAATTAGCTGGGGAAATTTTACAAATATTTAAGGAAGAATCGATTTACTTAATCTTCCAATAATTACAGAAAAGAGAAGCAGAGGAAATACTTTGAAATTAATTCTGTTCCATTTCACTAATATTAAGATATGTTAAGAAAATGATGACTAATGTTTATCATGACAAAGATATAAAAAAACCTCAAAAGAGTGTTGTCAAATGAACCAATACAAAAATACTATACCTAATAATACTAGTTTTAAGCATAGAAGATTGTTTTGAAATTTGAAAATTAATCACTGCAACTTATAGTAATAACAGGTAAAAGATTTTTTATTTATATATATGAGTGTTCTTGCTGCATGTTAGTCTGTATACCATAATAGGGCACTAGATTTATATTATAGACGGTTGCAAACCACCATGTGATTGCTGGGCATTGAATACAAGATCTCTGGGAGAGCAGCCAGTGCCCTTAATGCTGAGCCATCTCTCCAGGCCCAAAAGATTTTTTTAAATCACATGATTGTGTATCAGTACATGCAGACATGTGTTTAACAAAAATGTGTATCAATTTATGATAAAAATTCTCAAAATACTTGGAAAAGACGAAAGCTTCCTCAAGTTGACAAAGGAATTCTTCAATAAGTTGTAGTTAAGATAATATTTATTGGTGAAAATCTTCAAACTTCCTCTCCAAGATCAGCAGCAAGCTATGGATGTTTCTGTCTTTCCAGTGTTGTGCTTGAAGTCCCAGCTAGTGATGTGTGTAAAGAAAGAAAAGGTACTCATGTTCCACTCAGAGAAGCAAAAACACAAAACCAAAAAAATCTTGATTTGAAAAAAAAATGTTAGGGGAGCTAGAGAGATGACTCAGTGATTATATGCAGTGGCTTCTCTTTCTGAGGACTGAGGTTCTAATCCCAGCTCCCACATGACCACTTACAACTATCTGAACCTCTATTTCCAGGGTGTCTGATACCCTCTTATGACCATGATAGATGTCAAGTATGCATGTAGTACACTTACATACATGTATGCAAAACACTCATACACATAATTTTTTAAGTTAGAAGGTAATTATAGGAACTTTATAAAAATAAGTTTAATATAGAAAAGTAAGTCATTTTATACATGCCTAGCATGAACAAGTGGAATTTGAAATTATAATCACATTACTATTTATATCAGCACTCTTGAAGGGAAATGTATAAATATAAATCCATGAATATTTATATAGGAATTATATAAGGAAAAACTATGTAAAAGCCATATTAAAGCAAACTACTCAAAGTTTATATACTTGATGTTTTCACGAGGGCAGTTCTTCCCAATGTTTTCTACAACTCCAAGGGAACTTCAGTCACAAGTCCAGAAAACTGATTTGTGGATGTTGGCTCACCAACCAAAAAGCCTGGCAAGAGGAGTCAAAAGATCCCAAATAGTCAACTGCATATTGAAATGGATCAGAAATGGAAAACTAACACCAACTGACTTAAAGTCTTGCAGTAGAGCTATAGGAATTGAAGCCATGTGGTATCTGTTGAAAGACAAATATGTCAACATAAATGAATAGAGAATTGAGAAAAACACTGCATAAACATAGCCATTTGATCGTTGACAAAAAAGCAAAAGCCACATAGAAATTCAAAGATAGTCAACTCAACAATTGGTGCCAGTCATCAATGTGCAAGAAAAGAAATCTAGACATAAGTTACATATCATAACGTAAAACAAAATGAATTGTAGTTCTAAATGAAAATGTAAAACTGTAAACTTGTTAGGAGATAACAGTAGAAAATGTTTGTGACTTTCTCTGTGACCATAGTTTTAAAATCTAAAATCAAAAGTATGAACAATGAAAAGATGGAGCTCATCCACAATATAAGTTTTTATTGGGTGAAAACCAGCACCAGCTCCTGTCAAGACGGTTCAGTTGACAAAGTGCTTGCTGTACAAGGATGGATACTTAAGTTTGATTCCTAACATCCATGTGAGAGTCTAGGCGTGGTCACACATGGCTGTAATTCCAATACTTTGGCAGTATAAAGACAAAGAGCAGGGGTTCTCTGGCCTGCCAGTGTAACTAACCACTGAGCTCCACATTCAGTTAGAGACTGCGTCTCAAAACAGTAATGTCGGGAACAATAGAGGACACTGTCTTCAGATGTCTAGGTGTACATGCACAGATGTGTGCATGTTCACACACTCAGATACAATAGAGTCTGCCAAACACCCACATACAAAAATATGTAGAGAGAACAAGAATGAAAGAGAAAGTGTGTGTGTGTGTGTGTATGTGTGTGTGTGTGAAAGAGAGAGAGGAGAAAGAGAGAGATAGGTGAGAACATCAAGAGAATAAAAATAAGCATAAATGCACAGGAAAAACTCATTTGATAAATCACTATTGTCTAAAATACATGCAAAAAATATGGGCAAAAGACTGTGTGATAATGAAGTCTAAACTACGGGGACAATACGAATATATATGTGATTTCCTGGGTTAGTTTAAGAGGTGAGGAAGTAGGAACAGAGGGATGCTAGGGTAAAGAAACAATGGTAGGCATGCCATTGTTCATTTGTCAAATGTCATAGACTGTACAGCATCACCTCTAATATATAGAGCCAGTGTTGGATGGAGAGATGTCAAACCATGCTCACTGGTAAAAACAAATGTGTCTTAGCTCTGGTAGGATGCTGATGGTATACAGATTGTGTGAAGTAGGAGAGAAATGAACAGATAATGACTCTGCATTTTGGGCTCAGTTAAGTTGTGATACTAAACTCCTTCTAAGACATTAAGTTTACTCACTAGAAAATAAATGGGAAATATAATATTTATCTATGCAGGTGATTGAGAACCATGGAATTTGTGTGACTAAGTATTATAAATCATAACTTAGAAATAAAGAAAAACTCCATTACATAAGAAAATACAATGCAACTTTTTAAGAATTATCAAAAGAGTTGTTTGTTTTGAAACAAGGTCTTTTTGTGTAGCTCTGGCTGTCCTGGAACTTGCTATGTGTACCAGGCTAGCCTGAACTCACAGAGATCTGCCTGCCTCTGCCACTCTAATGATGCTGAATTTGAAAGAAACAAGGAGGAGTATGTTGAAGGGTTCGAGGGGGAAGAGAAGAGGGAAATGACGTAATGTTATAATTTCAAAACATGGAAAACCAAAAATAAACAAACAAAGGAATCCCCTAAAATTGGTGGACAAGTGGGTTCTAGGTAAAGACACAACTGACAGCTGCACAGCACAGCAGTTTTCTGAGGCTGGAACAGTTCATCCTGAAGCAAAATTCTTAAGACAGGAAGTAAACAACTATTGACAGCTTCAGGAAGTCCCCTAAACCGATTATATTCACTGGATGGTTCCTCCTTCCCTAGAAAATATAAACAATAAAGACTGCTGAGAATCATTCTTAGACAGGGCAAGCTGCAGAGAAGATTGGAAGACAAGTCCAGCTGAGTGTAAGAGGCAGAGACCCCCAGAACTTCCTCTAAGAAACAAAGGCATGGAAGACACTCAGACTGAGTCACCTCACCTGCAAGAGACACTCTCAAGCATGTTGAGCTGTCTGTGGACTGTGCTAAATGCTTGAGGCTTCACAGTTTTGTGAGCTGGACCCTGGACTTGGGTGAGTTGTGGTAATGCATCTGTCTGAGTCTTCTCCTGCAAGGAAACTCTCACCTATGTTCCTAAGTACCTAAGTATCGGATTCACCAAGTCTGATTTGGGTGTCATCTATACCTTGGATAGTCATCAGTTCCTAGCTGGGGTTAGTAATTGTGTGTGTCTTGTGTCTCTCGAGAAATGTCTGTACCAACTAAATCTGATGACCTAAGTTTGATTACAGGAATACACATGGGGGAAAAAAAGAATCAACTCATGCAAGTTGTATGTGCTCTTTGGTCTCCATACACATGTAGTGACATGTATGACTTCTGACCTAAATGAATGCATGTGAACAAAACAACAGGAAAAAGCTACCTAAAATATGAGCTAAGCAGGTGCAGCAGAAGTTATAAAGTTGTTCTAGATAAAAATGAAACATGATTTTGGTGAAATATTTCTGACTTCTGGAGAAATTGATATTTTCTATTTGAAAAAGTGCTAGTAGAAAGAGATGTCAATAATGAAACAGTTCACTGAACTTTAAATTTTGTTTTTAGACCTCCCTTGGGCAGCAATTTCAGAAATCTGACATCCCAGGATTTTTCGTAAATGTCTATGGATGCTGAAGTTCTATAGCATGCTGGAGTCAGAAGTGTCTCACACAGCTCAAGGGTTTCAGCCTTATCCCTGAGGCGGATGTCTTTTAAAATCATGTCTGATTTTCCTCCCTTCTCTGAACTGAAATGTGATTGGTTTCCAAAACTGGAAATAAAGGCCACTATTTCTTTATATCCGAAAGAGATTGCTTCTAGGAACCCCTATAGGCAGCAAAGTTATGGAAGCTAGGTCTCGTATAAAGCAGGCAAGTTTCATAGATAATCTAAGCACTTATTTTCACACGCTTTAGACTATCTGAGGCTGCTTTATAGCACCAAGTACAACGCAAATGATATGTAAATAGTTGTGATATCAAATTGTTTAGGGAATAGTGACAGAATAAAACATCTGCACATGTTCTGGAAGATGTAGGTTTCTTTGTTGTTCTTCAAGAACTTTCATCCATGGTTTGTTGACTCTGAGGATGTAAAACCCACAGATACAGTGTACTGTGAGTGTTGCAGCTCTGAGTGAAGGAACTCTGGGTGGCTCGAGCTTAGGAAGTGTGACTCTGGCAGGCCTTGCTGTTCACCTGCTTTCTTTCTGTCTTGCTAAAAATCATTAGATTAGATTACATTCCTAAAATCAGCCATTAAGCTTCATTTCCTTACTTGGCCACTTCCTCCTCCTGAGGCTGACTACCAAAGTCCAGCTATCAAAGTATCAAAGTATAGCAATCAACCCCCCCCTTGGACTCACCTTATTAATATGCCTAATTAAAATTAAACACCCATCCTAACACAGGGTTTCCCTTGTATCTTTATAAACTACCATTTGGTTATGGGCCACATCTGTCACTTCTCTGTCCCTCTGGGACAAATGCTCCTGTCCCCCTTTTCCTTGTTCCAGTCCCCTTCTCCCTTGTCTTCTGTCTCCTGTGTTTGTCTCTTATTCCCTGCCCTCTGTCTCTCCGGGGAAAATAAATCTTTGTACTGAGAACTTGGCCTTGGAGGTCCTGAACCAATACTATTCCTTTCACTGAGATTATGCCAAATAGAGATATGTCTTTCTCTCTGGCCATGGCTTCTACTTGAATCCTCTCTTTTTCAGTTTTATTGGTTCCACTATATTATTGAATATAATTTTATTTAGTGAATAATTGATCATGCTTTATTAGTCTTAATCATACTCTGATGCCATTTATGTCAATATATGTTTACATATAAAATTTCTGTTTCTACTTTGTTTTGAGACATGGCTCTTCAGTTTACTTAAAATACATTGACTTCATGAAGAGTTTGGTATATCCGGGAGCTTTGTCTGAGTCACAGAGGGACCTTTGGTGGAATACATGTTATTTAACTTTCGTGTTTACTTTGGAAAACAGTACCAATTGGATTTTGTAGTAGTACTTTCTTGTCAGGACTGCCAGTCACAAATAATAACATTATTATTATTAATAAGACTTATTATTAATTATCAAAGCTTGGCCTTTATCTTAGGCTTGTTCCCAGCTACCTCTTATAACTCAAATTTACCTGTTTCCATTAATCTGTGTTCCACCACATGACATTCACTTCTCTCCCATTTTATATGTCCAGCTCGTTCACATCTTGATGGCATCTCTTCATATCTCTTCTTCCCACAGTTCCTCTCTCTCATGGGAAATCATTCCCAACCTCTCTTGTCTAGATATTGGCCATTCAACTTTTTATTAAACCAATCAGGTATCTTAGGCAGGCAAGGTAAAACAGCAACATAACTTTATACAGATTGTTCTAATATCCTACAACAGGATTTTAAAATTCTATGTAATATTAATACAGTTGTGTTAGATTGTCAGCCGTTTTTAATTTTAGAATTAAATCTTGGGAATCAAGAGATCATTCTGTATTTTGACAGAGTTTTGTTTTGTCATATAAAGTAAAATAAAAAAACTGTTTAAAAGAGTAGATAGATAGATTGCAGTTTGAAGAAAAATCAGTGTGTATGTATGGAACCCAAGAAGGATGTTGACCAACTCTTTCTGTAGCTCTCTATGACTATAACTTTAAAATACATTCTCTAGAGCACATTTTAAATATGATACCAGATGTACACATAGTAGATCAAAGTGATTTAATCAAAACAGAGAGTAGAGGGATATGTGTGTGTATGCATATATCTGGTATGTATGTATATATAGGAGGCTAAGGGTAGGGAGGGTTTCACTCTTCACACTCCAACAACAAAATACCTAGGCTACCCTATCTTTGAAAATGGCTGAAGATTATATATATTTATATATACACATATATCCAGGAAAAGAAATAAAACTTGCTAGTGTAAATATCTACCCATACAAAGAATATTACTCAGTCATAAAAGTGAAATCTTATAATTACAGCAAAGTAAGTGCAAATGGAGAACAGTCTGCTGCCATATTTAAAAGCCTCTATCTGAAATTCCATTTGTCATTATAAAGAAAGTCAAATTTACCTTTCATGAGACAAATGAGTAAATAAAAAAAAAACAGACTTTTTAGTACTATACTTTATGCAAATTCCATTTCATCCCCTGGTTTATAATTCATGGCATGTTGCAATAAGACCTTCAGAGCTATAACATGAAGACAACAGTGTGAGTTTGACTCTGATCCCTTAGGGGAATGATCTCCTGAACTGTAGGGGCCTTGACTTGGAAAAAGGTGAGTTTGAAAACATTAGTATTAAGCATTCATCTTCAGATGGATTTCACTCCATTTACAGTGGATGGGGTGCCCATTCTTACACTCTTTCCCTAATTCCCACCTGATAATCCATTTCACAGATTTTTTTCTGAGTATTCTAATTTCTTCTCAGTACTGTAAGATACAAGAACTCTTAGCTATCCAACCAGAACATTTAATTACAAGGAAATGCTCTTTAAATTATCTAATCTAAATGAACATCATCATCTACACTCAGGCTTAAATTCCTAGAAATATCCGATCTTTGAGCAGGCAGTTCATCGAGTTCAGTGCTTATCTGTTTCCTGCAGTTCACAGTTTGGTGCTCATCTCTTTCCCGTTTGTGGCCTGACCCACCGTTACTTGTTTACTCAGCATCCTAGTCTCTTCTTAGCCTCATTGCATGTGCTAAGCTCTAGAAAGTTTCTTTGGAATTCCTCTCAGCTAAAACTAGCTCTTTTCTATGTTGATCTGGGTCATTATTATTCAGTTTCTTATTGTTTCCCTTGCCAATGTTCAGCTATGATGACCCAGCATCTACGCCAATTCTACATCTGAAATATCCCTGCTCACAAAGGTTCTTCCTAAATCACTGGTGAGCATGGTCTTCCCTGTTCTCAAGTGTAATCTTGGTTTTAGGTTCTTGTGGTGGTTTTTCTTTGGGGAAGAGAAATTCAGTTCTTTAACATTTCAACTTTAGAATTTAGTTACAAGTATCTGTCTAATTTTATGTAATTTGAAAGGTTAGAATTGTCTTTGATAGAGTTTCAAAAGAAAGAAACAGTGATGTAAAGGTTAGTTCCCTATAGACAGGACAGCATTTTGTAACTCCCAGGAGTTTAGGATGGCCGTGTGCAACTTCCAAAAGATCATCTGCTAGAGCTCAGCCTCACAGGGAATCTGAAGGTCACCTATTTTGCACTTTGGGCTAGTAACTTTTTCTTGTGTCTTTAGGCACTCACTTGTAACATGTTGACCTGCACAGAGTAGCATGCAGCCCATGGCTCTGGCTGAATGTCTCTAGTCTTCTCCTCGGGTTGTACGATTTGTGGACTGTCCAAGAAAAGACAAAGACGATCATCATCACTCTATGATCCTGTCCAACATGTTTTAACATTTTGAATCACAACCCAGTTCTTTGATTTGTAGGCAGCCTGTATCAGACGGGAAAAACTTTGGTAACCAAGATAGCTAAAACGTCATCTGGCATCAATAAAGGAGCAACTTCAGTTGCTTTTCACCAAGTTGAATTCTTTACACAAAATGAAGATAAATCTAGGGATTGGATGAACATTATAAAGTGTATGTCTTTACTATAAGCTTAGTGTATTTTAATACAATAAAATTTTAGTCACTAGAATTATGGGTTGTTGGTATATGTTGATATGTATCTGTGCAGCAAACCTAAAATGTTATTTTTAAGAAAGTGACTGAAACCATTGTGTTTTCACACTTGATATTGATTATGAAATAATTGCAATCATGCTCTTTTGTGATGACTTCTCACTGATCCATAAGAGACATGCACATGAACATAAGCGATGTGCACACTTGACTGCTATTCTCTCTGGAATTAATTGATTTTTATCCATTTCTAATATATATATATATAATATATTCATATAATATATAAGTCATTCTTATTATCATAAATTTCATTTCCACCAAAGACTACAATGGAGATCTTTGATTTTGAGACTGAAAAACAAATGACAAGTGTCAAGGCCCACAGGGATAACATATGTGGGTGAAAACAGTGAAAATAGATTTTTCCAGAGATTTTTCTTCTATAAATAGCTAACTGGATGTTCTTACATGAATAATTACTTCCCTTTAGAATTCTATTATTTTTAAGAATTTCTACTTATGTCAGGATTTTGATTCCCAAGGAATTCATTATCTTGCTCACATAGAAATTTCTTTTAGTTTTCTGTTCTTTCCAACAGAATTCTACAAAAGTTCTAGAGGTGACTTAACCAAATTCCCGGTGATTTTCTAATCTCTTATTGCTTTCGCTAATATTGTAGAAAAGCCAGGGGGAGGTAGCCTGGGACACAAAGACAAAGAAATTAAACACAGTGTCCTTCTAGTCTTATCTCTGAGTTTATGGTTGCACTCATATTACCCTAGAATGACCCAACACGACTTGACACAAAATCCTGAGTTGTTAGATACTGACAAGCAATTCATTAAACACCCCCGTGTTCTAAGGAGCCTGGGACAGTTAAAAAAAATAAATCTGTTATGTATGAAGACTATTGATCTTCTTCTCTAAGAGAAGAGTAACCAAGGGAGTTAAAGAGTTCCTTTTTCTTCGGGTTTTCTTAGAACATGGTGCTGAAGAGACATCTCTGGAAAAATGAGTACTCATTGCTCTTGTGGAAAATCAGAGTTCAAGTCCCTGCACCTATCCAAAGCAGCTCATGACTACCTGTAACTTCTGCTCCAGGAAATGGGACATGCATATACATACTCATATACAGGTACATGCATGTAAAAATAAAAGAATTTAGAAAAGAAAAAAATTTAGAATCTGTTGATATTAGGGTTCTCTAGAAAAATAAAACCATCAAAATGAGGATATACTAAAAATAGTTTTATTAGATTTATTTGAAGGGCATAGTTCTCTATAATCCATTAAAGGGTATCTTCACACTGAAGAGTCTGAGAACCAGTAGCTGCTTCGTCCAAAAAGCTGGCTGCCCCAGCAGTTCCAATATAGCACTGATAACCTAGAGGATATATGGAGAGTCATTGTTTTCCATCTCCCATGGAAGCTGGGTTCCCATGACAATGAAGGATAGCAGTTATAGCAAAGGGGTATATGAAGTCACAAAGGGAAGTGAATGAACTGCCAGTGAACAGCAAAAGAAAGCAGGCAAAAAGTAAAGGTTTGTCTTCAAACCTTTTATCTGGCTAACTATGTTCAGGGTGGGCCTTCTTCAGTTAATGTAATCAAGAGGATGCCTAATGGGTGTGCCTGAGGCCAACCTAATCTGGGTCATCCCTCACACAGATTGTCTCTTTGTTGGCTCCAGAGCAAGCCAATCATCAGGATGGAGCATCAGGCCTTATTACATTGTCATGAAAATGAGGACAGAGCTGCACCATTGTGCTTTCATATTGTTTCAATATGTAGATAAAATATTCTCTGATTAAAATTAGGAAGCACTATTTCCATGGCTTCATTGATTATTTTGCATCTTAACTTCATTCATTCACATATTCATCCCATATATGTTGCTGGTTCAATGACAAATTTTAGGATTAAAATTATCAATAAAGTCAAATAGCTCCTCCTAATACATATTATATATATATATTATATTCATACATACAAACATAAGTCACTGAGTGGCATGGCAGTTTACTACATATCCTTTATAGGTATGTGAAAATCATATTAAATATTTCTATTATCTTAATGAAATGTGGAGTTAAAAGAAAGCAGTCACTTTAGTTTCTGTTCCACAGAGTTAACAAAATACAGGCTATAGTAAATTCTATGATACTTTTATTGTCACAGTCTCAAGCTGTTCTCAGCCAGTTTGTTCAGTGTTCATGTGTTAAAGGAAATGCCAACTTTATAGTACTGAGATCTGTACTTTGCATGTAGGCTAACTGGAGCACGATTAATCAGAGTTGCAGCAAACCATGACCACTACACATGCATGTGTTTACAATACAACGTGCCATTTAAAACATTGTATACTTCCCAAGCATTTTTGTTTGTTTTTATTTTTTCTTTCTAATTTTGCCTGGAAGAATTTTTATTTAAAGCTGCAGTTATTTTTTATTTAAAAAATTCTTTGAAATATCTTATTCACCTAATAATCTCTAGAAATGCAAATTAAATAGATAGAGCAAGGCTTCAATTTTCCCAATACAAAGAACAAATGAAAGACTTTGATTTCCCTCAGTATGCTATGAATATGTTTTATTACCATTGGTTAATAAAGAAGTGCTTTGGCCTATGGCAGTGTAGAATAAAGCTAGATGAGAAAACTAAACTGAATACTGGGAGAAAAGAAGTAGAGTCAGGGAGACACCATGTAGCTGCTGAAGGACATTGAAGAAACAGGTTATGGAATTTGCCTTCAATGTAACAAGGATAGCCCTTTGGGCAAGAAACTGCTCTTGCCTGGACTGCTTGATGGTATGTAATATGAGCTGGACATGCAGGAACCACAGAAAAATGACTGGTGAAGTTCCCTAAAGAAGGTGAGACAGTCTTTCAGGATTCTTGATTCATAAAAAAGTTTGCCAGACATTCTGCAAGACACATAAGAAAGTGACTGACAAACTGCCAATATGAGCAAAAGAGTCTTTCAAATTTCCTGCTTCATGGAAAAGCTTGCTGGATACTATGGGCCTGTAGGCTGAAGATGGTTGACACAATATTACAGAAGAACTTTGGGTGACTGCCTGTGCAGTGAGATGTCTCTGTCAATTCTAGAGCTTTGAAAATGGCTCACAATGCACTTTCTGTTTACTTTGGTAATATTATATCCTCTGGCTCTTTGATGGAATTGAAGAAAAATAGTTATAGTCATAGTTTTCTTTAGTTATGATAAAAAATAAATTAGATATGCAACTTTGAACTCATAAAGAAATATTATAGCTGTAATTCTTGCTTGATACCTGTCTTGTTACATGTAATTTTACTATGTTAAAGTTAAAACCTTCTTTTTATTTATACAGAAAAGGGGAGATGATGGGGGATTTCCATCTGTATAGTATGAATATACTATGTTATCATTGGTTAATAAAGAGGCAGCTGTGTCCTGTGGCATGGCAGAATATACATAAGTGGGAAAACTAAACTGAATGCTGGGAGAAAGAAGGTGTAGTCAGGGAGATGCCATGTAGCTGCCAAAGAAGAAAGACACCAGAAACTTACCTGCAACCTACAGCCTCATGGTGATGTACAGATTAATAGAAATGTATTAATCTAAGATATAAGAGCTATCTAAGAATACACCTGAGCCATTGGCCAAATGGTGTTATAATTAATAGAGTTTTGTGTGATTATATGGGTCTGATTGGCTGGGAAGCAAAAAGAGCAGTCTCTGTTTACAAGACTTTGACCCAAACTGATATATATATATATATTTTCCTCATATGTCGTAGAGACATTAGAACTTATTTTCCTGCAAATTTGTCTTCTTTCTCAGAGGCAAAAAGACTGTAAATAGGTTTGGAGATGATATAGATTCTGTCTATAATAAAATAATGATATAAAGTAGGTAAAAAACCATTCCTGGGTCTGTAACATTTCTAATATTTCTTTTTTCCAATATAACAATTTTTATACTCACTTTTTAACTGCCTCATTCATTCCATACCAATTTAACCTCTTCTGTGAGGTGCAAACTACTGATAGAGAAGGCAATATTAAAAGTTCACACTGGTGCAGAAGGCCGGAGAAGTCCTCACAGTCTTCCTTGCTTTAGCCAAGAGAGGTAAAATTACACTTTACTTAGAGTAAAATAACAAAATATTGGAAGTATATATTTTAGTTAATTTAATAAGATTCTTTTGATCAATAATCAAACAATACTGAATTTCAGTAAGAGGCTCTGTCCTTAAAAAAGTAGGCAGCACCTTAGGATTGACACCTGACACTATCCTCTGCCCTCCAAACACAGACCCATACATGTACTTACACACAAAGACACACACACACACACACACACACACACACACTCCACATGCACCCAAAAATAGTTTAGTATTTTTCTCTTGCCTCTGATAAAAGAAGATTGTTTATGAGCATTCGACAATGCAAAGAAAAAATAATGACTTTTTAAATGGCCTGTTTTATTCAAATTATAACTTAAGGCAATTCATGTTGAATAATAATATACAAGATAGGACAATAATCTGCAAACCACTACTTACCTGAAATTAGTATCTGTAAATTCAGCCTATAAAACACCCTTGATCAAAAAATTTTGTGTACCACCATTGATGAGCTATTAAACTCTTCACCTTTTAATTTTGAAATATAATTTTAATATAATCATATATTTTTTCTTCCATCCAAGCTCATGCCCCCACTTCACTAGAAACAAATGCCAGTTTCAAACTATATTTCCAAAATCATAGCATTTCCCTCATCAGTGTGAAACCTCTGTTATTTTAAAACTGTATTTTGTTTCCCAAAAGAAACCATCGGAACAGTATCTGCCTGTAAAGCCCACATTTGACACTTTCTAGGCTCCATTTTAGAGGGAGAAGTGCACTGCAGATGGTCATAGTGGCTAGAATGGCAGCAAGGGGAAAGCAAAGCTGTATGTGACTGTTCTTGGCACAACTGATAACTTGAGTATCGGAGTTTGAACTGTGAATAACTTGAAGATGTGAGTTTGAAGCATGACTGAACCAAATGAGTATAAAATTATACTCAATAAAGTAGCATTGTCAATAGAGTGAGGAAAATTATCTGGGGTTAATACTACTCAGGACATAAATGAGGAATTTAGAAGTTAAACCAAATTCGTCACTGAAAAGAATTTATAATTCATAAGGGTATTAAAAGTGCAGCAAATGTAAATATTTAATTAAAGGTGCAGACAGTGGCAGTAACACAAAAGCCTGCTCCTATTCATAAAGGCCAGACTTCAGTACAGTGTAATAAACACAATCTATAAAAAGATATATAGCATTTATCAATGATACAAATTAGGGCTAGCTAGGAAAAAATGTACTTCAAAGATAGTATATGGGATAATTGTCAAGCAAAAATAAATTTCTACCCTGTGTGTGTGTGTGTGTGTGCCCATGCTTAAGCAGGTGTCTTGTTTTGTTTGTCAATACTTCTGTACCTTTGTTTTTGTGTGACAAACAATTTACCAACTGAGCCACCTTACCACCATTTAGATTATTTCTTCTTAAAATTTATTTTCTCATTCAATCTATTTGTCTGTAAATACTATGAGATTGCTGGGGCTTTTTTTTTTTTTTTGTCTTTTTTTTCTTTCTACTGATTAGTACTCTGTTATGTAAGTGTACCACATTTTCCTTATCCATTCTCCAGTTGAGTATCATCTAGGTTGTTTCCAGGTTCTGGCTATTACAAATAATGATGTTATGAGCATAGTTGAGAAAGTGTTCTTGTGGTAGAAAAAATCATCTTGAGGAAGGTAACCCAGACCCAGAAAGACAAACATGGTATGTACTCACTCCTAAGTGGATATTAGGAGTAAAGTATAGGATAACCAAACTACAAACCATAGCCCCAGAGAGGCTAGACAAACAGGTTGGCCCAAAGAAGGATGCATGAATTTCCGTAGGATGGGGAAATAAGAATGGGAACTTGAGAGAGAGAGTTGTTTGGGCTGGGTATGGGAGACAGGTTGTGGGCAGGACAGAGGAGGAGAGTAAGGAAAGAGATATCCTGCTGAGCGGGGAGTAATTCAGGGTTAAGGAAAAACATGGTGCCAGGGAAAGCATCAAGAATCCAGCTAAAACTAGCAATAGTGGAGAGGGTTCCTGAACTAGCCATATACTATAATCAAATTGGTGACTATCCTAATTGTCATCATAGAACTTTCATCCAGCAACTAATGGAATCAGATAAAGAGATTCATACCTACGCACTAGACTGAGCTCTGGAATTATTGCCGAAGAAAGGGAGGAGGAATGGTATGAGTCAGGGGGCTGTGACAGGGGACCCACTGAAATAACTGACCTGAGCTAGTCAGAACTCATAGACTCTAGACCAAGAGCTGGGAAAGAGCTAGACCCTCTTCATGTGTGTGACAGTTGTGTAGCTTGGTCTCTTTGTAATGCTACTAGCAGTGAGATCAGGACCTGTTCCTGATGCTTATGTGGCTTTTGGGAAACTATTCCCCACGCTGAATTACCTCCTCTAACCTTGAACTGTGATTGGTATGTAAAATAAATGAAAAAAATGTCATTTAAATAAGATAAAGATGTAAGAAATTGCTTTTACTCAAAAAACACAACATAAAATTCACCTTAGTATTTTTAGTAAAATTGAGTTGCAGAGATGACATTTAAATATTTTAATAATGTGGAAATAGGTTGCATTCTATATTTTCAAAGAAGTTCTGCTTTTGTGTTGAGGTAAGATTTTCTTCTGTCGTACAAGCTTATAGGAACTTGGTAAGTGTACTAGACTGGCCTTGAACTCTGAACATTCCATCTGCCTAAGCCTTGGACTGAAAGACTTTCTAATGAACATTTTAATTGCACACAGTATCCATGATATACATTTACTACAATATAATCATTATACATTTAATAGCAAGCCTATTGTATTGAGCTCACTACACTGTTAAAACACTTTACTACACAGTAATTAGATGTTAGGCTCATAACATGCAGGACAGCATATTATCATTCAAACTGGTCTCCCTTTAGTGGCTACTTTTATTGTTCTAGTAATAAATAAAACTTGGGAGTCAGATATTAGGATATAAACCTTATAGAGTGACAGAGGAATGATCATCTGACCCTACTCTATACTTTTCCAGTATAAAAGGGCTCTCAAATCTTTCTGAGGCCTTCCTTTCTGTGTCTTTTTCCTCTTCTTGTTTGGTAGAAACCTCTATGGTTTGCTGCAGCTCGCTGAATGTGAGCCCCACCCTCTGAATCAAGGTTTAACTCTATTGGCAGTTTTAGAGCAACAGTGTAAACAAATCTTCCACTACATCTCACAAACTTCATGTACTGGAAACCTGATCCCGGAGTGGGTATGTTGATGGCATTTGCAGCAGAGAACACTTAACAGGGTATATGGGGTTGGAGGAGGTCATCACAGGAGGAGTCTCTGTGATGGGATTAATGCCATCATGTGTAGAAGGGAAATCTGAAATCACTGTTTCTAAGTTTTCTACATGAGAAACTCCTGACCATGTCCTGATGCAGCATTAGGTCCTTCAATATATGTCAGACTCTTGATATTGGACTTACCACTCCGGAAGTCCAATAAATACCTTTGTGGTTTGGAATCAACTGTGTATTCAGCTCTGTTGTACCAGGAGAAGATGACTAAGATAAGGTCTAAGACATGGCGAGCATACACAGGGATGGAAGGTGCAGTTTTAGTTGAGACTTCAGTTCTACAGACAAAAGACTGGGATAACTGGCTGCTGAGGGAATGATGAGCTCTTGTTTTAAATGTCATTTCAGAGGAATAAAAAGTCCTAATTCCTTAGGTTCAGAAGACAAAGGTGGGTCGCACAAGCTGCCTCCTATCAGAACCAGGGAGTGCTGCAAACCATCCTGCTCCAGTTTACCACAACCTATTGTTTCTAATGCAGAACCTCCTTTTTCCTCTCTTTACCCCAATGCATCTGTGTGAATAACAGAGGATTATTTGGGGAAATTAAGCTAGGGAAGAAGGAACAAGAGAAGGGAAGATGGAATGGAGGAGGATTAAGATGAAGGAAGGGCTTAGGTTTACAGTCATGTAAACTTCTCTATTACCTGAAGACAAAAATCTATTGTGGCATCTACCAACAGTAATTCCTCCCTAATTAAAAAAAAAACTTAAAAATTAAACTATTTGAAGAGGCATTAAACTTACTACTACATTTTATTGTTTAAAAATGTTAATTTAGTTGAGAACATTTTAGCAGAAATGCCCACAATGATGGAAACCTGAACTTCCAGATATAATAGTTATCTGCATAGGCATACTGAGCATTCAAAATGCCATGAGTTGAGCCAAAGAATTAAAAATAAAATTTTATTGAGCTTCAGTTCCATGTCGTAAGATGCTGGCAGATGGGACAGCACTGGTCTATAGCACAGGAACCCTAAGATAGAGCTGAGATGGATAATTACACTATCACCAAATCTAGAATGAGAAAGGCCTCAAAACTCATTTGCTTGGCGGTGAAAATTTCTGCAACCTTTTCAAAAGAATAGTCTATTTTTTTTTTTTACTGTCCCAGATGGTTCGTCATCTTTCAAGTATCATTTCTCATGTTCAAGGAAAAGCTAATAAATTTTAACTGTTTTTTTTAACTTGATTGCTCAGGGGAACACAACGTTTCCAGTTATTGTATCCAGTAACAGAGCAAAAGGTGTCTTACTTCAAGGCAGGATACTGGCCACACATTTCTATCCTTAAACCCTGTAGTATTTGGTTACCCTTTAGCTTTGGGGGGAATGATCCTGAAAGCCCAAGCCCCAACAAGTCTTATGGCTATCCATTCATGTGTGACTTGGAGTTCTAGTCTACCATACCATCATCCATACCATCATAGCTAGAATGGAAAGCTTTCTTATCTCTTCTAAGGGTCTGATCATTTGTTATCTACATATTCCTAACAAGGTTAGAATAAAAGGTCTAACCCAAGACATCATATCATATTCTCTTAGGTGGCTCCAGAAATGAAGTAACATTGGCCTCTATTATGAGCATAGATTCAGCTCACATTTGAACAAAAAAATGGTGTTATATTCAAAAATAAAAACAAGCAAAATATAATTACAGTTTGAAGCTATCTAGGTCAAAAGACAATGGTGAAGAAAGGGGAAAATATACTTTTTAAATCTGAAATCCTAGATACTTCATGTGCAATAATGATAGGACATGGAGAAACTAAAGTGTTACATAGTCTATTAAAATGCATCATCAGTGGATAAAGAAAATGGGCTGAAATGGAGCAACAGACTCTGGACCTATATGTAGGAGCCTTACTCTCCCACTTAATCTTGCCTTCATTAAAGGATTTTTGTATGAACTATAGTGTTATTATCTGTAAAAGCATATGAAGACTTTGGCATTGTGGAGCTAAACTGTGCAGTATGACTTATGCATAAACCTACAAAGAATGATAGGTATGGAGATGCCAAGTACCAGAAATTCAAGATAATGTACTTTAAAGCCCCTAGGTGTGCCAGGTAACATCTGTGTCTGTGAACTTATTGATTGATTACATTTATTTGTATTCCTATACTAGGCTGTCTGGGCAGTTATATCAAATGTTATAGACAAGGTGGTACCCAAACCATGGAAATACATTCCTCACAGTTTTGCAGAATGAGAATTGTAAGAACAAAGGACCAACATATTTGTGTTTGGTGATGTTTTGGTCCCATAGTTTATAAATGGCTGTCTTCCTTTGACCTTCTGCAGGGAACCTGGGTTCAAAAACTCTTGTAAAATTTCAGTACCTCATTCATGAAAGCTCCACTTTCATGACTCAATTATCCCCAAGAAGTCCAGTTCCTAAGGCTGTTTGTTGTTTTGAGGGTTAGAATGTCAGTATATTCATTTGAAGAGAGAGCTTAAACTCTCCAGTCTTTAACAAAGCCTATATTCCTTATTTTTTGGTAATTTTTAGAGGCACCATAGAGATGCAGAAGATGGAAAACTTTGTTGAAAGGAAATCTTTCCAGTTGAAGCTAAATAGAAATAGACAACCTTTTATCTTCTATGTTCAGGTTGCAAATAAGGAGTCTTTCTTTGTGTTCCACATGAGGCAATTTTTAAGATTATCATTCACTTTGCTAGTTCTGTTTGCTCTTTATATTCTTCAGATATTGTGCTAGTACACCAACAGTGTTCTGAAGTACAAAATGGCCCTGGCATGTCTTTTGGAGAAAAGTCATGTCTAAATAAATGTCATTCACTAGTGATTTACGGTGTTATTGGTGGAGTTCAATGCCAATGAATAAACATCACACATTAAATGAAACATCTCTGAAAAGAAACACAAATAAACTAAGGGCCCATTTTTTGGTTTTATATTCTGTGTGTGTGTGTGTGTGTTGCACACTTATATGGTTGTTCATGCATGCTTGACGCAGAGGTTGGAGGAGTATGCCAACAATATTTGCCAATCACTTTCTGCTTGACTACCTTAAGGCAGAATTTCTCACTGAACCAGGTGCTCATGGTTTTATCGTACCGTCTGGATAGTGAGCTCTCAGGATCTGCCTGTCTTTTCCTCCCAATATCAATGTTAAAAGGATAAACAGCTGTTTTTGGCTCATTATGTGGTTATTGATATTCAAACTCAGGCATTATATATTGGACAATTTGGGACTATTAGAACATATAATTTTTATTGTACAGGAAATTTTTATAAACAAAATTAAGGGCCTAAGTCAGGTACTAGAATCATAATGACTTGAACTATTCTAAAGCAATTTATGGTAATTTTTTTTCTTAATTTAGGTCTATGGATTAGCTGGAGTCCAAAAGTTTCTCTAAATGGAATACTTCATTATAGGTGTGTGTATATGAATACCTTTTATATGGACAGAGTTAAGAATATATATAAGTCCATGACTCAAAAACAAACAGACAAACAAACCAAAAACAAAAAACAAGACACATCAAACTGGGTTTGTCTGGTGGTAACATCTGATGAGGCTTAGCAGAGACTTGACCAACCAGATTGGGAGTGATTGGCTTTCATGACTAGCTAAGTTTTCAGGGAAGGAAACTATAGAGGTATTTTATATCTCTTGGCAAATAATTTTAGCTGTGAAAGAAAAGTCTGGTTAGAACAGACTCTGAAATAACTACAAGAAATACAGAAATTCTGGTCCATCAAATATGCCTAATTGAAGAAATGTTGGACAAGAAAAAACTAAATATAAGAAATAATGTAAACCTTCACTTCACATTTCTAAATCTGTCTGTGTCTTAGTTAGGGTTACTATTGATGTGATGGAATATCATAATGAAAAGCAAGTTGAAGAGGAAATGATTTATTTCAACTTGCACTTCCAAATCTTAGTCCATCACTGAAGGAAGGCAGGAGAGGAATTGAAGTAGTGCTGGAACCTGGAGGCCGGAGCTGATGCAGAAGCCATGGAGGAGTGCTACTTATTCGCTTGCTCATTGTTGTTTTGTTCCGCCTACTTTCTTAAAGAACTAAGGTTCACCAGCACAGGGATGATACTATCTTCAATGAGCTGGCCTTCCACCATCAATTACTAACTTAGAAAATGTCCAAGATGCTATCTGATGACATTTAGCTTTGGGGTTTGTGCATCTTGGTCTTCTGCTATGTTAGTGAATTCCAGAAGGATTTTTTTTTTCAGAAGGATTTTTTTATCTATTAGTCAGAAGATGTTAGTTCTGACACAGAGGTGGGTAGGGAATGGCTGTTCTAGTGGGCCATAACTTAGCCTAAGATGAGGCTATTTACCTCTGGACGAGCAACACTCCAATCTCCCCCCAGTACTGAGATTTATTAATCAGTCTCTGTAGACAGGTTCTTTCAGGAGTGCTCATTCACGTATGTTATGGAATTGGCTCAAACAACTGTGAGGTTAGCAGATTTAAAACCAGAAGTGAATTCTGGTAGCATGAAAACTTGGGTGGAAGCTGATGCTGTGCTCTGGAGACACAGGTTTTACCTCCCTAGGACATTTGGGTTTTGGTTTTAAGTCCTGCAATAGACATGATATACATTGTCAAGGATAATCTCCTTCATTAATACCTGACTGATAACAGATGTCAGCCACATCTGCAGAATGCCTGTATATCAACCCTGGGATCAGTGTTTCTATTTTAGTAAGCAGATGTTGGACCCTCATCACACAACCACAGACTAATGATCATAAGCACTGAGTTTGTTCCTGCTACTCTGATGGACCCACCAATGTAGTTTGAACTTGCCTTAATTTATGAATTTTTTTTTTTGTTCTGTAAACCATAGCCTGGTCTACACAGTAAGTTCTAGAAACAATGCAACTTGTCTCAAAAAACAAGACAAAAAACAAGAGCCAAGAAACAAACCAACCAACAAAAATTGTAAGCTTTTATGAGATTGTTTTTACAGTGAAACTTAGAGCTTTGGGTACCTAAATATGTGTTCTCAGGCCATGATCACTCAAAATGTCTCCAGAATAAACTATTTTATGTTTTCTTAAAAAAAAAAAAGAAAAAAAGAAAATGTCTTACAGTCAAATATTATGAACGTATTTTCTCAACTGAGGTTCTCTTCTTTTAGATGAATCTAGCCTGTGTAAGTTGATATATCCTTGGACAACCATTTCTCATCTGTAGGAGAAGCCTAAGCCTCCAGAAAATTTTGAAATACAAATGAAATAAACAAAACAGGCAATTTGTAGTTCTGTAAGAATACTAGAGCCTGAAGGTTAAAACAAAAGCCCCTGTGGTTCCTCATCAACATCCTCTTAACCATTTGTGATTTATCCCCTTGCACACATCAAAGTGTCTGATTATTTTTGTTCTGATATGAGACTACTGATTTAATCCCTTGAAGGATCATAGAAAAAAAACCTTTCTCCCTGTATTTGCATATGTTGGATTAAATATACTTTATACAAGATAAGTAGTTCCCTGCTAGAAGACTGAGAGTGTTAGTAAGAATGGAGCTTTACAAATCACAATCCCAGAGAACCTAGACAACATGAGGACCCGAAGAGAGACATATATGAATCAAATGTACATGGGAAGTAGAAAAAGACAAGATCTCCTGAGTAAATTGGGAGCACGGGGACCATGGGAGAAGGTTGAAGGGGAGAGAAGATGAAGGGAAGGGAGCAGAGAAAAATGTAGAGCTCAATAAAATCAATTAAAAAAGGAAAATAAGGAAGGAATGTAAGATAGCAAACAAAAAAAAAACCCACTTAGCCTTGTGTCTACAGATATTTGGAGCTTGAAGGCTATAAACTTTCAATAAAGTGTTATGGTGTTACTCATTCAGTGCTTTTTAGTATTTAATTGTACGTTCACAAAAACTCAGACCCACCAGAGTTAACTTTTCTCCAACACTAATTATAATTGGAGACTAATTTGGACAAGCATGTAGGACACAAACTTAAAGGATAGTAGAATTTGATGTGAATTTTTGTTAGATATATACATTTATTTCTATGAAAGCATTGGTTTTATTGATGATAGTTCTTCAAATTTCTGAAGAAGGAAAGTTTAACAAAACTACAAGAGAGCCCATACCAGGGTAATTATGAATAAGGTTTTTAAATTGAAAAGAATTGTTTTCATATGATATATTCTGATCATGGTTTCCCCTCCCTCAACTCCTCCCAGATCCTTCTCTTTCTTTCCATAAAACAAATAGGCAAACAAACAAAAACCCCCACATAATAGTAACAATAACAATAGTAGTAATACAAAGAAAAAGCACAAGAAACATACAGAACATACATGTAACATACACCCCCCCAAAAACTCACAAAAAGCACAAAAAATTATGGAAACCATAATATACAAACAAAAGACCAATAAGGCAAAAAATGCTCAAACAAAGCAATATGAATCAAGTTTTCAAAATTACCATTGGGTTCATTTTGTGTTGGCTGTCTACTGCCTAGCATGGGGCCTACCATTAAGTAACTTGTTAATATACCCAATGAGACTCCTTTGGAGAAAACTGACTTCTTGATCAGGGCTGGGGCTTCTATCCAGTTGTCCTATCAGCACTAGCATTCTTTCTAGCTTTAAATTGTGAAGGCCTTGTGCCTACTGTCATGTTCTCTATGTGTTCATATGTGCAGCAGTCCTGTAAGGTTGTTTTGAAATCGCTTGGCCTGTGTTTACATTACCAAATATGTGTGTAGATCATTAACTCTGAAAAAGACTATTGCTACAGGAAAAATTTAAATGCCTGCTCTTCCCTGAGGCTAAAAATGAGGAATGTGAAAGGCATGTCAGGCAATTACATCCTTTGCTCTTAATTTATTGGCTTGCTTTCATTGGCATGAGTCTTATGGTTATGAATCAGAAACTCCCTCATAAGGTGAAATGGCCATGGTGTTGATACATATTGCACATTGCAGAGTCTCATTGATTGCTGAGCTTAGTGCAAGTAGATACCACATCAACTGTTAAAGTATAAAATCAAATGTTGAGACACAAAATTATATTTTCAAGTGCACTTTACCATTTTTCCTGAATGGAGACGTTCTTCCAATGACAATGACATTATCTTTATTCTCACAGATGGGCTGAGTAAACAGCTCAAGGTCAGGTTGGATATTCCTGGATAATTAGGAGCCAATACAGAGTGCTTTGCTCTCATTTTAGAATGTGGGCAATCCCTCCATTGCTTCAATCATGATTATTGAAAAAGGAATGAATCTCATTAAAGCAAATCACTGTTGTCCTTTTTTCATTTCATAAAGTGTGGATTTATGATATTAAGGCTAAATCTGCTCCTCACGATGGCTGTCCCAGAAGCTCTAAAGTGACAAAAAATGGCACATGGGAGACTGAGGGCCAAGCTATTCTAATCCTTGTTCAATTCCAGCTATTTGTCCCTATCGCTACTGTCAATGACTTGAATAATTAAACCAAATGAGGACGAGATCAAAGGTGGGAAGTTCAAAGGGGCGCTTAAAATATTACTAACAGTGCTGGTGATGAACAGCAAAGTTAATTTGTGAGAACTCTAGGTGCAGAAAGAATGAGTTTGTTTCAACTCTACTGTGGCCAGCGCTGATGTGTTCAAGGATGTTTCTTCAGTAAGTTCTTGTACATTGATGAAATGCCTTGACAGTAAGCATCCAATCAAATGCTCACTATATGCAGTATTTCTTCCTATTATGTTCCTCATATTCAGTCTTGAAATTAAAACATGTTACTATTGTGAATAATATCTGCGTTGCCTGATTTGTGTGTGAATGTTTTTTTCTCACAGGATTTATACCACCAGTTGAGAACCTTATGTAGTAGGGGCTGTGGATAGAGAACCTTTTGCAGTGGAGGCTGTGGGAAGTGGTGGAAGCAGAATGTTTGACCTGGAGAGGAGCAACATCGGAGGGCAGGTTATGGGTATAAGAGAGGAATGTTGAGAGCCCCATATCCTTTCTCTCCAATTTGGTTACCACTATAGCCACAGAATGACATATGTCTGAAATATTCTTTTCTGATTAATCGGGTGAAACCAAAGGAAAAAAAAAAGAACCTAAACTACCAAAATTCATTTTCTTAAGAAGATGTTCAATCAGATCCTACTGTGAAGACTGCAATAGAAAAATTTATCCCTATGTGTTTTTAAACATGATTTATCATTTACAGAGAAGAAACTGGGAGGCAGAAAATGCTAAACTGATTATGCAAAATTTTTGAAAATAAGTATTAGTATATGTAGAGTTAAAAATACAGGGACACACAGCCAGACAATATGCAGAGAGGGAGAGATCTTGGAACATTCACGCCTACATGGAATGAGTCCATCAAATCATTTCCCTTGAGGCTCAGGAAACCCCATGGAGGGTGAGACGGGAAGATTGTGAGAACCAGGTAGAATAGAGGCAACCAAGGAAACAAGACCTTCTAAACAGGAGAACCAGCACACATATGAACTCACAGAGACTGAAAGAATATACATGGCCTACTTGGGTCTGTACCAGATGATGTCCCAACACAGAGAAGAGAACACATACCCTCATCCTTAATCCAAAAGCTATCTCCAGTTGCAAATGAAAAATTATTTATCTTCAGTGGAGTCTTACTAAAATGTTTAAGAGTATCCACTTTTATGAGCATGCTCCATTGTGAAGACCAAAAGATATGAGCCTATTTCCATCTTAACGGAAGGTCAGAGAGTTGGAACTTCAAGGTTATTGTGTTTCTACCCCAAACAAAGGTTCCGCCTAGAAGTAGAGCAGAGAGTACTTCTCTCTCAAGGTTATTGGCTACAGGTAAGGCTAATATCCAAACCTTGCATTTCAGGAATTGAGAAATATATATTTTTCTACCACAAACAAAAGTCTAAGGGTTCAACTAAGGACTCCCTTAAGGAGAGAACGTTGGATTCCACCAAAGGAGTGGTTTACTTACAGAATGTAGTCAAGGGTGTGAGCAGGACTTGCTTGGTTCTAGCAACAGAATGTTTAACTATGAATGTAGCACCTGACCTTCAACTGGTTTGTTCATTTCCTTGTATCATGTTAATGCAGTTTTTTTTTTTAATTGTACTCCAACCTCTTGGGGTCAGGGTATTTTAAGCAATTGGAAATTGAACTTGGCAATTTCAGGATTCACTGGAACTCCCTGCCAGTGTTATTCTATGTTTCCTTTTTATTATTTTTGTGTCTTTGTACTCTTTACTTATATTTCTAATCCCCAAGCCCCTACCCTGGCAAGTGGTATTTTCACCCCATGCACAGTAATAAATGGCCAACTGGATGGCATCTTTATTTTTTTTTATTTTATTTTGTTTTCGTGGCAATGTAGCACAACTGTCAAGCCTCAAAGGCATCTTTGGAAATTGTTTGTCTCATAATATTTACTTCTTAGGGAATATTTAAATTATTTTTATTTTTCTTATTTACTATTCATGTTTGTTTTATTTTATTTCATCTAATGGATCCTCTGCATATATATTATGGCTTTCCTGTTTTATGTTTTTAATGGAATTCCTGTGCATATGAATGAGCATGTCTCTGGGTCTATATGTTCTTGTGCTTTTCCTCCTGTTTGTTTTGTTTTATTCCAGCTTATTTGTTTTTGTTTAATCTTATTTTACTTTATATTATTATTATTCAGATGCCTATTTGTTTTCTAAAGAGAGACAAAAAGGGTTTGAATTAAATTGGGAAGGGAGGTGGGGAGTATCTGGGAGGAGTCTGGGAAAGGGAAATGATATTAAAATATGTTGTATGAAAAAAAATCTGTTTTTTGTGAAAGAAAAAGGGGAAAAGTAGAACAAAATACCAAGAACACATAGACACAAAAAAATGCATGAACACAATAGGGTATGTTTTTACTCTACTTTCTATTGTAATAAAAATATGTGAATTTGAGTTACTTTATAAAAGTTAAGGAATTTCTTTTTAAATCATAAACACGGAGGCTTAAGTGACCTATGCTGCATCCAGTGGTGGTGACTTCTTCCTCTTCTTCCTCTTTTTCCTCTTCTTTCTCTTCTTCCTCTTCCTCCTCCTCCTCCTCTTCTTCTTCCTCTTCTTCTCTCTTCTTTCTTCTCCTTCTTTTTCTTCTCTTCCTGCTCCCCCTCCCCCTTATTTTTTTGAAGAATTGTTTTGATTCTTCTTCTGAAGAATCCAAGGCAAAGTAGGAAGAATCCATAGCTCTCATTTCTCTGCTCACTAATTCAAGAAGATTCAGCAGTGAGAATCCATTGTAATGGTGTCTTTTAACCCTAATCAGTCCCTAAAGTCTGAGACCACAATGAAATTAAGCTTCTATTTGCCTTATACTTCACAACAGAGGCCAGTTTCAACATGTGAACCTTGGGGAACACTACCCAGCAGTACAAACATCTGATGCTATGTAAAACAACTAAGCAAGTAATATTTTTTTTTTAAAAAAATAATCTAAAAGAAAAAGAATAAACCAGACTGCTGCTGGAGGGGTAAGCATCTGGGTTTTTTCTTAGAGGGCTCAGCTCTCTAGGCCCTTGACAGGTCAGGAATATCCCATTCCCCCACTCCCACTCACCAAGTTCTGGAGACACCAAGCAGCCTCCACACACCTGCTATTATCCTCCACCACATCTGTGACACTGGAACCTTGGCCCAGACTGCCCCTGGAGAGGTAAGCATCTGGGTCTCTACTTGGAGGTCTCAGATCTCTAGGCCCTTGTCTCAGGAGGAATATCTCATTCCTCCATCCCTAATCACCAAGCCCTTGAAACCCTGAGCAGCCTCCACACACCCATTGCCATCCTCCACTCATTTGTGACCACCAGAGCCTTCACCCAGACTGCTCCTGGAGAGGAGCCTCTGAATCTTATCATCATCAATTATAGGCACAGATCCACCTGCACTCAGAGGAACAAGACAAGACAGTCCACTCTCTATACCTATTCAACATAGTACTCCAAGTTCTAACTATAGCAGTAAGACAACAAAAGGAGATCAAAGTGATACAAATTGGAGAGGAAGAAGTCAAACTTTTGGTATTTGCAGATGATATAGTAATCATTCATATCTATATCTATCTATATCTATCTATCTATCTATCTATCTATCTATCTATCTATCTATCTATCTATCTATGCACAGATGACTCCAAAAATTCGATCAGGAAACTCCTACAGCTGATGAACAGTTTCAGTAATGTGGCAGGATACAAGATCAACTCAAAAAGATTAGTAGCCCACATATATACAAATAATAAAGATGTTGACAAAGAAATCAGAGAAATATCACCATTTATAATAGCCACAAATAATATATAATATCTCAGGGTAACACTAACTGAAGAAGTGAAAGGCTTGTTTAATAAGAGCTTTAAGTCTTTGAAGAAAAATTGTGGAAGATATCAGAAAGTGAAAAGTTCTCCCTTGCTCTTGTATAAGTAGGATCAACATAGGTAAAATGGCAATCTTACTAAAAGCAATCTACAGATTCAATGAAACCCCATCAAAATCTCAACACAATTATTCACAGACCTTGAAAGAACAATAATCAACTTCATACAAAAAAATAACAAAAAACAATCCTTTACAACAAAGGATCTTCTGGAGGCCTCACCAGAAGTAGTTCTTACAGAGCTACAGTAATGAAAACAACTTGGTATTGACATAAAAACAGAAAGGTGGACAAATAAAATCGAATCGAAGACCCTGATATTGATCCACACACCTATGAATGCCTGATTTTTGACAAAGAAGTTAAAAGTGTACAATGAAAAATCGTAACATCTTAAACAAATTATTCTGGTATAACTGAATGCCAACATGCAAATGAATGTAAATAGATCCTTATTCTTATCTATTCCCCACGCACAAAACTGAAGTCCAAATGGATCACAGACCTCAACATAAATCCAGCCACACTGAAAATCACTGAAGAGAAAGTGGGAAGTAGCCTTGAACATGTGGGCACAGGAGACTACTTTGTAAATATTATACCAATAGTACAGACACTGAGAGCACCAATTAATAAATGGGACCTCCTTAAACTGAGAAGCTTCTGTAAAGCAAAGGACACAGTCACTAAGACAAAACGGCCGCCTACTGAATGGTAAAAGATCTTCACTGCACGTACTGGCTTTGTGGGAGCCTAGGCTGTTTGGATGCTCACCTTACTAGACCTGGAAGGAGGTTGGAGATTCTTGGACTTCCCACAAGACAGGGAACCCTGACTGCTCTTCGGGCTGCTGAGGCAGGGGGAGTTGATTGGGGGAGGTAATGGGAGGTGGTGGCGGGGAGGAGGTAGAAGTCTATAATAAATAAATAAATAAATAAATAAAAATAAAATTTGAGGCATAAAGAAAAAAAATAAAAATAAAAGCCACCAAAAAAAAAAATCTTCACTAACCCCACTTCAGACAGAGAACTGATCTCTAAAATATATAAAGAACTCAAGAAACAAGATGTACGTTACTAAACAATCCAATAAAATAGTGTGGTACAGATCTAAAAACTTTGAGAATTCTCAAAATAAGAATTGTAAATGGCTGAAAGCACTTAAGGAATTGCTCAATATCCTTAGCCATCAAGGAAATGAAAATCAAAAAATGACTCTGAGACATCATGTTATACCAGTCTGAATTAATAGGCTCAAAAACACCGATGATAGCTTATGCTGGAGAGGATGTGGAATAAGGGGAACTTTTCCATTGCTGGTGGAAGTGCAAACTTTACAGCCATTTTGAAAATTAGTATGGTGGTTTCTCAGAAAATCGAGAATCAAGTCTACCTCAGGACCAACAATACCACTCGGGCATATACCCAAAGGATGCACACTCATACCACAAGAATATTTGCTCAACTGTGTTCATAGCAACATTATTCGTAATGGCCAGAACCTGGGAACAACCTAGATGCCCCTCAACTGAAGAATGGATAAAGGAAATGTGATACGTTTACACAATAGAGTACTATACAGTGGTAAAAAAAAAAAACCAATGACACCTTGAATTTTACATGCAAATGGGTGGAACTAACAAAACCTATCCTGAGTACGGTAACCCAGACCTAGATAGACAAGCATGGTATATACTTACTCATAAGTGGATATTAGATGTAAAGCAAAGGATAATCAGCCTATACTCCCTGATCCTAGAGAAGTTAGGTAACAAGGAGAACCCGAAGAGTGACGTACATGGATCCCCCTGGGAAGGGGAAATAGACAGGATCTCCTGAGAAAATTAAGGGGGGAGAGGGAGAATAGAAAGGGGGAGAGGGGAAAGGAAGGGTAGAGGAGAACATGAGGGAATGGGATGCTCAAAAAGGGAAGAGAACATTGAGGGAGAGAAAGGAAAGAGATGCCTTGCCAGAGCAAGCCATTAAAGATCTATTGAGAAACGTAGCACTGGGAAAATTCCAAGGAATCCACAAGGATTACCCTAGCTAAGACTCTACGAAACAGTGAAGAAAATGCCTAAACTGGTCTTCCCCTGTAATCAGATTGATGACTACCTTAATTATCATCGTAGAACCTTCAGTCAGCAACTGATAGAAGTAGAGGCAGAGATCTAGAAGCACACACTGGACTGTTACCTGAGACCAGCCCAAGAAAGGGAAGAGCAATAATATGAACAAATGAGTCAATATCATGATGTTGTCAGAAACAGCTGACCTGAGCTAGTGAGAGCTTTCTGACTGGACTGATAGTGGGGGAAGCAGCATAGGACCAAATTAGATTCACTAAATGTGAGGGACAGTTGTGAGGCTTGGGCAGTCTGTGGGGCCAATTGCAGTGGGAACAGGATTCATCTAGGAATGCTGTGGGATCTCCTTCAGCCAACAGTCTTTAAGATACCGGCCCACTTTGAGTGTGGTCTCATGTGCTATAAATGCAGATGAAAAGCATGCATGGGCCTCTTGGCTGCTCTATTCACTTCCAGTTCTTTCCTTGAGTTTATCTCCAAATAAGTAAACCTTTGTTATACTCCATTCTGGGCTATTGAGGAACACTTTTATATGCCAACACAAGAGCACTTTTTGGAGAGAGATCTTACTCAGTCTGGAAACAGGTTGAGGGCCTTGGTCAAGCCTTGAAGTAAAGTGTCAGGCTTTGTTGACCCCTCATGGGAAGTCTCACCCTTTCTGAGGAGTGGATGGGGGGGTAGGGTGAGGGAAAGGTGGGGGAAGAGGGAGGAGAAGAGGGAGTGGGAATGGGGATAACTATATAAAATCAGAAAAGATTTAAAAATTCTTAATACAAAAAGTAAGAAAAATATAAAAGAAAGAAAAAAATTCCATCTTAAAACATTTGAAAGATGAATCAATAAATGTTCAAAATAGGTTGACTCAGATTTGTTTAAATCCTAAAATAAGATATTTTTATAGTAATCATAAGAAAACTAGAGACTCCATTTCTGAAGTATAACACCTGATTTATAGAAACCTTAGATTGAGAAAACAGGAAGTAAGAAATCACAACTAATCAATGAAGTTCACATTAAATTATAGAATATGAGCTTACAGATTATGGCCAAACCAGTAGCTGCAGATTAGTTGACACAGGACATATAATTTTTGCAAAGGTAAGTCCAGCAGCAGCAATGAGAACAGTCCAATGACCTTATGAAATCTTGTAGAGAACAATGGAGAAATACTGTCAAGACTTAGAGGGATAGTGTTTAGAATTGCTACTTCTATTGCTATATCTACTGCAGATTCATCACTTAAATATGAGTAGCTTCATGGAGATAGTAGAGTTTGCAGGCAGGGCCTGGAAACTGACTCAGAAAAGAGAGAAGGATTTCTCCAGGATGAAGTTCAAAACAAATTCCAGGATGATGGGACTTCCATGGCACAGAACACTGACATTTATCTGGGAACATTGGAGGCCTCTGAAAATAGAGTACAAGGAGATCTTGACACTTTCTTAATGCATTTTTAAATGCTCCAGAAGAATCAGAACATAGACTATTAATAAAACAGAGTGTTCAACACCAGCAAGGTGTTGAGAAAGTTGATCATTTAGAAAATTATACTAGCGTAATTTGTAGCTTATCCTGCAACAACCGTAATACTGTGTTAGAGACATTAATGACTCATCTAACTAAAATCATGTTTTAAGTTTCTTGAAAAGATGAAGAAATTTTATATAATGTGTAAGAAATGAAAAATGTTAAATATACAATTCTAATAATTATAAATAAGCAAATAGAAACCAAGAGGTTAAGTACCAATAAAGCAATATTATTGGATAAAAGAGGCAATTAAACATGTACAAGTAATGGAGAAGAAATTTGGGTTAGGAGAAATGTGAGAATTATGGAACAAATGATGGGCTTCTAGTCTGTAATCCTTAAACAGAATGTTTGGAGCACTGAGACAAATATACATACCTATGCTTCATTTAGTGACAGAAATAACATTCTGAGGAATTTATTGCTTGTAATGCTGCCATTGCATGACAATCATGGGATATGCATCCTTATATGAAAATGATTATGGTGTCATTGGTGAGCATTAGGCAGTATTTAGGTTTGTCATGGAACAGAATCTCTCTGAGTGGAATGTGCCCATAACTGCCTTCATTAGACATAATACTTTATAACCACAGGACTAACTACTATCTCTTATGTTTGTTATAGCATCCTTCCTCCTTACTCAGATGAACTGGATTCTCTTTCATTGTTGCAAATGCTTAAGCTAAATTAATCTTGATATTTTCTGCCCACATGTCTGAGATACTTATTTAATTCATGATTTTATAATTTATTTTTATTAAATATATTACCTAGTAATTATGTTCCCATGTTACTTATGGTTTAGATAACAAGAGCAGACTAAAGGGCTGTGCTTCATTAAAAGAGCACCATACTTGACAAAGTTTCCAGCTCACTAAAGGTGAGTTGAGAGCAATTTGAAGCACCAATAACTTTTATATGGACCTTAGGATGTGTGGAGGCCATGTTTCACAGAGAAAATGTCAGTCACTCTCATTTGCAGTACTGAGAAATGAGTGATGAGTGACAAATGAATTATAATTTCAAGTCAGAAACTTTGAAGGAAGACTTCAAATAATATTGCTGAGCTTAAAGAGAATTGCTGACACGTTATGTAGTTCTATGAAATATATAAAATCTTTCTCTACAGGTATCATAATTGGCTTTTTTGTTTCAAAGCTCATTTGATTTTTTTCCCCCTTACCTCATTAGCAGTGCCTTCATTTTCTCCAACTTGCTTCATTATTTCTAAACACTTCACCAAGCTCTTTTGACACTCAGTTGTAGGAGAGATGATTTGCTGTTTCAGTAAATTTCTTGCTGAAAACTTTAGGGATAATCCATTAAACTATAATGATGGGCAAGTTCTTGATGTAGAGAGGTCAGGCAAAACCATAGCTGTTCCCGCTGCACCCACTTCCTCTGCTCTGTTTGGCTTGCATCACCCTCGTCTTCCCTGGGTATCGAAGCATTACTTCTTTTCTTTATTAAGAGATGAATTTTCACTTCTCAGACACTAAGCAAATACTATCAATGGCCTGTAAGTTTACAAGTCCAACACTATACAACAGCTTTGAAGGAGACCAAACTTGTGATCACAAAGTCATTATAAAGAATTCCCAAGTTATTTAGTTCTGTCCATCCCTCTATCATTTAAATGTGCACACAGAGAAACACCCACAAAGAAATTCTTATCACAAGAAAAATGGCCTTTTTCTTGGACAGGATACAAATCAGAAATTTTATCTATATTGTGTGTCAGCTTTAACACATAAAAGGAAGTAGGTATTGTCAATGTTAATGTGACTATGATAACAAAAATTTCATCATTTTGTTAAGAAGGTATCATTGTAAACTAGTTGACTTAAAAACTACCAAGGATGTTGTTTAAGGGGAACAGGAGTGTGTTCTGTGGTTTAGTCATGTTTAACAAAGAGGTAGAAAGAATTTGCTACTATTTATCCCTCCTCATAATCCCCCCATTCCCTAGTGGATCTTCCCCAAGTGAATCCCATTTGATGATGGAGACAACAGCCCATGGGTTCTCTAATGCTTATCCTGATCATCTCTCTACCGATGGGAGAGAGAATGGCATAAGAACAGCCCACTGGACACTGTGAAAACACACCCTGACACTTCAGCCAATGCAGTGAAGAGAGAATAGATTGGGAAAATTTCCTATTGCTGTAGCTGGGTCTGACATTCCTTAGCTAGATTAGAAGGCAGAGTTTGTTACTTATTCCTGGGGCCTGGGCTGTTCTTTGATCACTGTGCACTTCAGCAGCGTCCTCATTGTTGCTGTACCTCTCCCCCATCTTTCCTCTGAAGCTTTTTTTTAAAAAAATTTTGTTTAATTTTTTTCTGATTATCACCTTTATCTGTTGCTCATAGTCAAAATGTTCTAATTCAAATAAAGTACATTTTATAAGTACAACATAAAATTTACAGCCCTCTGTATTTGGGTGTTTTCCTGAGATACAGGAGCAAATAAATGTATCTTCACCCTTGGTAGAGTACTGACTACAGACTAAAGAAATGATTCTATTTAAGTACAATTTAGTGGACCGAAGAGTTTATTCAGGTTACTTATGGGAGTGAGGGTAACTCAAAGGCAATTCTGTCACAGAGAAACCTACCTCAGCATGGATGGATGCTCAGAAAGCTGCAGCCTTGGCTCCTCTAGGATCCACACCCCGTGTCCCAGGTTAGAATCTCCCCAGCAGTTGTAACTTACGTCACCTTGAGAATCTTGTCACTTTTATGAGTTTCATGAACCTTATAATTTTATTAGCTCCCTAAACCTGGAAACTGTTTACCTCCTCCTGAGGCTTTGGGTCCTACCTCCATACTCCTCCCTCCTGGAGGGAGCATTTCACTGTGAGCCTTACTACTGGACACCCTATACTATTTCTCTTGCAGTGGTTGCCCTTTGGTATCCTATGAGCTAAACAAAACAAATTAGGGTGTTAACCTTGAGAAGAAGGAAGTTATGGCATTCTTTAGATGACCTGAAAGAGATAGCTGGGGAGTCAATAATAGTTTTCTCAGGTAAGGACTGATTTCTCTCACCTTGTTAATGATGCCTCTTCTCAACAGTTGAGGACTTCCTTGCTATTGGTGACTTATGTTCTATTTGGAAAAACAGCCACCTAGCTCACATATTTCCATTCAACTATGCTGGCCGTAAGAATGACCTAGTGTGCAGAAACTCCTAGAGTTAAGTCACACACAGGTTAGTGAACTTCCATCAGTGTTGTTCAGCTGTAAACACTGAATTGCCCATGCTGGGGTTTCCTGTAACTGTGAGGGCATGGACAGGCCATTTTCTTGTTGTTGTTATTGTTGTTCTGGGCTCTCAAAAGTCTGTGTTTCCAAAGCAGGCTTAACATTCTATGATTCTTCAATTAAATGACTTCCGTAGCAGTGTGATTTTGTCAAAGAAATCTCTAAATGGTCGACCTGATGGCAGTGTGTATCACCAGACTCAGATTTCTGAAAACTTGCATATTAACTTTAAAATTAGTTATTAGTAAAATGAACATAGACAGTCCCCTATGCCCCACTAGTTAATAAAAAATCAGGAAATTTTAGGTGAATGAACACTTGTAACCCTGACGTTAAGAATAAAATTTTAAGAATGACTATAATAACAGAACTAAGGTACAACCTTTTAATTAATTCCCTAAACTACATAGATTCATTGCTTTAACGTGTTTTAAGAATATTAAATATGCCTCTTCAACATGAGCCATCTCACTGATCTCTTAGTTGGATGTGGCTCCCTTTGGCTCATTACTAATTTCTGCTATTTTTAGGTATAACTCCATCTCACTGACCTGTCATCTTTTTGAGAAAGTTTCTTGAGTTTGTCTTCCAATTTTTGTACGGAAATTTTTCTTTTTGATACAGTATTTCAAAACTTTTTAAGTTTTTTTCTTGTTCTTTACAAAATATGAACACACACATATAGACACACATCACAGAGTTTTATTTTTTTGACCTGATGGCAATGACACTTGATTTTTCTGAAATTAGTAGAAGATAAATGCTTAAAGTTTTATTTTCTCACATAGAAAACCTTTTTCTTTTTCATCTTTTTTCTTTTTCTGTGTTTTTACATTTTTACATTTTGGTTCTGTCATTTCTATGACATGATTTAATGAGGTATCTATCGCTTCTTTGTTTTCTGTTAGAGCATTGAGCAAGACAACATCAATTGGAAGTCATATACTATTGAACTGAGGCTTCACCGTGCATGGGTCTGTCATCTTTTGTTATGGATTTTGTTAGTAGATTTTCTTTTGATATCAGACCCAGTAAAGAATGACTTTTTCCTGGAAGTTCTGAGATTCTACACCAGCTTCCAGGAAACAGAATGAAGAAAATATTATAGTCCATCTCAAGACTGTGTATTAACTCCTGACAACAGCTCTTTGGGTCCTGCTGCTCTTCCTACCTCTTGACTACTCTGACGTCGAGGGAGTTCTCACTGTCTCTAGTTCAGAGAAGCATCCAAGAAGGACCTGGATATCAAACAGATTTTAAAAATCTCTTTATTTTTTACATGTTTTCTTATCAGCATTAGATATTTAGGCTACATCATTGTTTGTTTATATTTTAGGAATTTGGGGTTAGAACAAGATTATTCCTTGGCTTTTCCAGTGTTTCTTCAGTGCTCAGCATCTTTGATCTATCTAAGACAGATTCCAGAATTCACTGATGAACATTTCTCACTCAGCCTTCATGAGTTTATACATTTTATCTTTGTTAGTTTGAATTCCAATCCTCACTTCTACAATTTTTTGATAGGAAATAACTAAATATATGTGATTAATAGTCTTTATTTAAATGGAAGACTTGGTAACATGTATTACAATAAATTTAATACTTATATTATGACTATATACTTGTATATTACATATATATGATATATATAAACATAAAACATATAATACCTAAAATATCTGTATTTCATACAAAATATTTTCAGGAATGTATTTGCGATTCATGCAAACTTCCTAAATGCCTTACCGTTAAACAAGATTAAAAAGCAGTAAGTTTTGGAGTTAGGTGTATGGTTCGCTCTTGTAATACCACTTTCTTGAGTGGTTGAAGCTGTGTTAACTATAGCTGTGTTTTATTTTTTATTAGTCTTTTTTTCTTTTGAAATAGATTCTACTTTTGATTTACTGAACCAGAAAAAGAGAGATGCACTAAGAAACTGACATAATCTCCCTTGAGACCACTCAGATGCAAAGGTCTCTCCTTCACTTTACAAGGGAAGAAAGTAAGTGTCAAAAAATAACTTGCCCAACTTTTTCTAGGCAGTATAATTTGAATATAACTGCACAAGATGTTGGCTGTAGCAGCCCAATGCCAGTGAAAACATATAATTATATCATTGCTAAATATGTTGTTTTTATAAAATTAAATTGGCACACAAGACCACTGCTGGACTCTTAAGTGCTGACAATGAGGATTTTCATGAAAGAGATGCTTATACAGAGTATCTAAGAACTGTGACCAACTGTGTCCATCTTCCGCTAGAATCAGTTTTACTTATCATTACTTCTGGGTATGATTTCTTGTTTTTAGGCAAAATGCAAGTGATCATATTTATATTCAATAAGCCTAGAACATCCAAAGTATTTTACTTTGAAAAACTTGGCAATTTACTCACAACCACAATTTCCTCATATCAAAAATGATCAGACACCTACTTTAGTGAATCAGAAAACAAATTAAATGATAATAAGACATAAGAAGTGTAGAATTCTTGAAAATTGCTGTTTTACTGAGTATACATAGAAGCCATGTGTGAAACTGGAATAAACAGACTCTAACCCTTTTGGGTCACAGTGAAATATAAGATGCCCTGCATTCTAGGGGCAGTCAATTTCCTTCCAGTCCTCTTGTGTGGAATGGCACTGGCAGGATTTCTATTAAAACTGTTTCATCCATGTGGAGTAGCATCTGCTATACACTCACTGAGTGAACCAATAACAGACCAAACAAGTTCCATTTCAGATTTGTTGTTGGATAGACTTTGTGACTTCCAAACTCTGCCATTGCAGTACAGATGCAGCAGAGGAGAGGATGACATTGCAATTTATGTCTTTCATGTCTCCCAAAATATTTGGAAAATATTTATCCATTTAAAATGCAAAAGTAATTTTTAGTATACAGAAGCAGGAACTGAGCCAGACTCACTAGATAGATTATAGAGTCATTGACCCAAGGTATATTGATTTGTCAAAAAATAGAGGAAAATAAAGTAATTAATATCCTCCTGTTGGTATGTTCATATAGGAAATATAAGATGTTCCTATCTAAAGTTATATTAACTGCTTTTAAAGTTCTTTTGCATAAAACCAGTATTACAGATGTGGAATTCTGTCTGTTTGGGTTCTGCAGTAACCTGATTTTAATGATGACATCTATTGAGCTATTTTTCAAATCTTTCAGTGTTCTCAATGATTTGAGAAGCCGGCCAACTAATTACAGCATCTCATTTTCCATTTTTCCTAAATCACCAATCTTCTTTGCAGTGTTCTGCCCATGCCCTATCTCTCAGCCTTTGAAACCTATTCATTTTACATTTTGTCAGGTTCTCTTGTCTTCGAGTTCTAAATGTCTTCTTAAAAAAAATCCCCACTTAAAGTCCAACTCAGGACCTCACGAACAGGCCTATTTGTGAGGTAAATATTTGAAGTACTTTATTTCTCATCTGTCAATCATCCATCAATGTAATCCTCTGAATTGTGAAGACGATACTAATAAAGACCTAGGAAAAAATGCCACCTAAACATTTTCCTTACAGGGAGAAGTCTAGGACATTTGTCAAAAATCACAACACAACCAGCTTAGAAATAATTTCACAGAAAACTGTTTCAGATGACATGGGTCATGACAGAAACACAATGCATAGCTGTGTTGCATTTCCCCCAGTCAACTTATTCACTGAATTTGCAACTGAGAAATAGAAAAGGCAAAGAATTTCAGGATGTCAGGCAAAAATGAACCAACTTTAGACAGAAGACTTTAAAGATGCCTCCATCTGTTTTTAGACACATTCACACGAATTCATCTATGTAAAACTTTTCTGACCCGATGCTGAATATCTCTGACACTGTCATTCACCTGCCACAATTACTAGGTGCTAAATTCTGAACCCCTGTATGATGATAACTGGGGAGAACCCTCAACAGAAATCAGGTAGCACTTGTGCCACCAAAAGGAGGGAGCGATTAGTCCAGTATCAGAAGAGTCAGAGGAGGACTTGCCACTCCCTTTCTTTCTGAACACAGGAAGTGCCTCCTTACCAACACCAGGTCTGTTGGCACCTTAGACATTCATTTTACAACTTATAGCACTGTAAGAATAAACTTCTACTTAAGTTTTCCAACCCATGATGTTTTGCTATAATACTAGAACTCAGGCAATAATATTACTCTTGAAATTTTTGTTCCTGAATTTTCTCTCCTGATAAAGTAAATTCTTCAAGAACTGTATTCATTGTATCTTGATCATATTTTCCCCCCACTTCTAGACCTACTCTTTCTCTTCCATACCCACTGTGTCTTCATTTAAAAAATCTATTCAATACTATTGATGCCCCCTACATACTCTTTTGCTTTCTTTTTTATTATTAATTAAATTTACTCATTTATTTTACATCCTGAATGTAGTTTCCCCTTTCTCCTCTTCTCCCATTCCCTTTCTCTCACTTCCACTGTGTTCCCAATCTGTGTCCCCGTACTCTGTGTTGTTCAGAAAAGGGAAGACCTCCCATGGGTGTCAACAAAGCATGTATACCAAGGTGAGGCAGGACTAGGCTCCTCGCCTTCTATTAAGGCTGGTCAAGTCCGCACAGTAGGAGGAATAGGTTCCTGGAAGACAGCCAAAGCATTCAGGACAGGCCTTGCTCCCACCACTGAGAACCCTGCAAGTAGGTAAAGATTCACAACTATCACATATCTGTAGAGGGCCTAGATTGATTCCATGCAGGTTTCTGAACTGTATGTAGTGTATGGCCAATCCACAGGAACATATTAAACATACCAGGGTCTACAATGTTAAATAAAGCTGACTTTCCCTCTCCAATAGCTATTACTTACCAACAGCTCTTCAGCTAAGTGTATGCTGCTCATCCTCTTCTCCATGTTGGGATCTGGTCTGTCTTGAGCTCTGTGTGGCCTTGCACATGCTGTCACAACCACTTTGACTTCCTATGTGCAGCTGCTTTATTGCATCTGGTAAGCATCGCTTTCTCATAGCCATCCTTTACTTCTGGCTCCTTTCCCCCTCTTTTGCAGTGATCCCTGGTTTTTGGAAGAAGGGAAGTATGACATAATATAGATGTCCTTAAGCATGAGCACTCCACAGCCACTTTTCTTGACCACTCTGTAAGAATCACCATCTTATGGAAAAAGAAAGAACCCTTTCTGACAAAGTTAGAGATATGCGCTAGTCTACGGATACAGAAAGAAGTTATTATAAGTCAGGTTAGCACTAAATCTCATTAGCAGAATAATAATATTAGCTTCTCCCTGGAGTTTATTACCTGTCTAACTGTGAAAGCTTGGCCCTAGTAACTATGTCAAGTATGGGTTCCACCTTGTGGAGCAGGCCTTAAAGCCAATATTTTTGTTACTCACATGACATTCTTGCTACTGCTGCACCAGTGGGCATATCTTCCCAAAAAGGTCATTGTTGTAGCTCACAGGTTTTTACAGCCGATAATATTGATATTATTTTTTTCTCCTTTGTCAGCATGCATTGCACCTTCCAGTACAAATAGAGTCCAGGTCAGTACCAGCATGGATTTTCCACTATTACTGAAGCATGTGGTGTCTTCAGGAATAGGGTCCTACAAACAAATTTTGGAGTCAGCAAAAAGAATGGCAATAGTCTGTAATATTTGGAGCCCCACTGGCCAGCAACTTAATAAAGTAACCCGTTATTGACAATGAACATTTTTTGTTAGCCTGTGGCATCTTGTAGGGGCATTGTTGCCCTCTCACAGGGTAACTCCATTTAAGATGTATATATTATATGTAAATCATATGTAATGTATATTAATGTGAATATATATTTATCTTAAATGTTATCAAATTTAGTACTAAAAGTGTAAAAATGGACATCCAGCAACATTTTTCAAGAGATATTTCTGAAAATCCACTATTATTAATAGTAGTTTTCTAATTATAACTACAAATTTTCACCTCCTCAAAAAACAATGGCTAGGTCTAAAACAGAGGAGATAAAAGGATCCTAAATGGGTCAAAGAAGCAGATTATTTGTCAAGACTTTGATGACAGATTGGGTTTTCTTTCTCCCTAAATTGCAGTTGGAATGGTCTTTCCTTGACATGGCTGCTCTCCAGTGTTCACTGCTACAGACCTAGAGTCTTTGACTCACAAGGGTTATTTTCTGTGAGTGAACATTGACTTTATACATGTGATTGCTGGCTTTTTCCTTTTTTCCAGGGAAAGGTCTTTCTCAAAACTGTTCAAATAATCCAGTCTTCCTTCTAGAAAGGAATACAGGTAGGGAAGATGCTCTCATTTCGTATTCTTGTCTAATTTGTATGTCTTATTTATTTCTCAACACTCCATGGAAACTGATAATTATCATAAAAAGAAGTCATAAAATGTTGGATTTTTAGGAGTTATCCATTTGTTTGGCTATTGCCACTTGTGAAGAAGACATGAAAGAAATCTAGAAAAAAATCACAATACTAATAATTATTAGATTATATGAATACAGCTTTGAAATCATGTTTATCAACTGAGATGACTCAGTACTAAGTGGTCTTATGATCATGCTGAAATAAATAGTTTTTGATGGTATAGGGATATTTTGTTTTCCTGCCTGGACTTTTATAATTTCCATACCAATATTTTTAACCAGAAAAAAATATGAAAAGATACAGAACTAAGGCATAACATTGAAATATTTTTGCAAAATGACACAATGTGATATTCAACAGAAAGATAGAAACCTGTTAAGCTTGCAATTTATATTCAATGCTCAACTTATTAAAAAATGGTGTTGATATAACCTTATAAGCTAGACAGATATACAGAATTTCCATATATATGCATATATATGAAAACAGAATTTTCTCCTGTATATATGCATATAGAGAATATATATATAAATTCTGTGATTTATACGAGCACAAGCTGACTTTGAAAATGACAGAAAATTAATGAGCACCTACTGAATCAACAGAAATGTAGTATTTAGGTTTAAAATATTAGTAACATTAAAAAGACACTGAAAATTTTTCTGTAGGGTACATTTTTGAAAGATGCCATGGACTTTAGTTAAGCAAAATTGAAGTTAATGATTATATATAAAATATATTCTTCTCCAAAAGGAGCATGGTTAATAATATTTGACATGTAATGTGACACTGAGGAAATGAGAAAAACATGACATTTTTGTCATTTTCTCTGGGGGGATTAGGATTAAACTCAAGACCAAGGTCATTGCTCTATATCTCCGCACCACACACACACACATTCATTGTGGTGAACTGTGCTGATAGACTATGTATTTGCTTTTCTTTTATGTGTGGGAAAGAATTGTAATTCACCCTTGACCACCCAATTTCTTTTGGCCTGCATGTAGAAGAAACATACATTGTTTGTTTTCATGCACTAATAGAAAACACAAGACTCATAACAATGTTAATTATATTATTTTTCTACTAAAGGCTTGGTGTGTTCTGGGGAACACACCCCAGTAGCCTAGGTCCTAGTATATAAATGATGCAGAAAAGAGGTAAAATCACTTACAATGTGGCATAAATTTGGTGTCCTTCTGTTTGTGTGTTGCTTTCATTGGTTAATGAATAAAGAAACTGCCTTGACCTAGTTGATAGGGCAGAACTTAGGTAGGCAGGGAAGACAGAACTGAATGCTGGGAGGAAGAGAGGGTGAGTAGGAAAGAGACACAAAGGAGCCACCAGAGTTAGACATGCTGAATCATTTCTGGTAAGCCACTGACACATAGCGATATAAGATTAATAGAAATTAGTTAAATCAAGATGTGAGATTTAGCCAATAGGAGGTTACAGCCAAAGGGTCAAGGAGTAATTTAATTAATACAGTTTCTGTGTGGTTATTTCAGGGCTAAGCAAGCCAGGCAGCCAGGACAAACAAGCAGCCCTCTCTCTTGCAACATAAAATGAGCAAGAGATAAATTTTTACAGTTGTGATACTTTGATATCATTTCTTAGTTGCACATATTGTGGACTTATGCTGTAGCTAATTATTTCTTTATGAAATTACATGCATATAGAGAGATTGTATGCATTATGGACATCATTTTTATTGTGTGTATTGTTGAGTAAGCCTAGCAGCCTGAATTTGATTCCTACATCTAAGCAAGATAGCTTGATCCATAGAATTGTCCTCTGACTTCAGCACATGTGCCATGATAATATAATGCTACAAGTTTGACCCGATTCACCTTCCTCCCTCCAACCCCCACCCTCACAACTCTTGCTTCTCTTTTTCAAATTCATGATCTCTTTTTTCATTAATATGTTGTTACATTGTACTAAGCACATAAGGATAATTTTCTCAGTTTGTATAATGTTACTCTTGTATATATGTTTCCAGGTCTGACCATTTGGTATTGAGTAATCAATTAGTGTGCTCATCTTCTACAACTCAATATTGCTTAACTCCCAGTAGTTCATTATGTAGTGTTGAGGTCTCATGTATTTTTCCCCATCCACTTAGGAATTTCTTTTGGCATTAACCTTGTTTAGTTCATGTTTGGGCGGTCATGTTGGTGAGTTTTGTGGGTGCAGCTCACAATCTTACACAAAAATTGCTGCTCTTCCAATCTTTTAGCATCCCTCTCCAGTGATGGTTAGATCTGGAAGTTGTGTTCTAGATGCATGCTTTGGGACTGGGCTCGACAACCCAGCTTTCTGTAATAATCTCCATTTGTCAGAAAAAGACCTTTCCTTGATGAAGGACGATAATTACACTGATCTGTGAGTATAAGGATAAATATTTTGAAACTAGTTAGAGATTGTGCTAACTTGGTAAGGTGGTTGCTGTAGGAACTCCTGCAAAGTCCATGATTTTACTAATCCTTCCATTAGCCATATTTTAAAAGTATATAACTACTGGGGGAAAAAAATCTACCCCCATTTTTCCTCAAAGAGAACTCCACCTTTTTGCCTGTAGGGTGTTCCTACTAGATCTAGTGTTTGGGGTTAGCATTTCTTTTCATTCTATATTTAAATATTATTGGGGACCTTCAGGGCTCCAAGATTTTTATGAGAAATCAGCCTAGGTTCTCTTTTTCACTCACGGCACCATTTTCCTCTATTGCTTTTGAGTTTTTGTCTTTTTTTTTTTTTTTTTTTAGAATGTTATGATGTGTACCGGTGGATGCATTTGGGGTTACCTTGGGTGTTGGCTTAGCATCTCAAAGTTAGAGATTAATGTTTCAACAAAGCTGAGGATGCTTCAGCCAGCATTTCTGTTTTCCCTTCTCTCAGTTTTTGGATAACATGTTAGTTTATATGATTCTGAGGTCATTGAGGCATTTTATGGATTTATTTTCTAGTCTATTCTCTCTTTCTTGGCTTAAATAATATATGTCGTTCCATATTTTACTTTACTATTTCTTTTCTCATTCCTTCCATATTATCATCACTAAACCTATCAACCTTTTGATTTTGCTTGTTATAGTATTTCGTTAGAAAATTTCCATATTATTTTTCCTATGTCTTTGGTGATTAGTTTCTATCTTTTTCAAGTAAGTTTGTAGTTGCTTTAAATCTCCTCCCTCCCTCCCTCCCTCCCTCCCTCCCTCCCTCCCCCCCCCCCCCTCTCTCTTCTTTGACAGGGTATGTCTCGTGTAGCTCTGGCTCTCCTAGAACCTGTTCTCTAGACCAGGCTTGCCTTGAGCTCAGAGATCTTACAGCCTCCCAAGTGCTGAGACTAAACGCGTGAGCCAGATTATTGGAACAACTTTGGATCTAGAAAATCCTATTTTACTGACTCTTGTGTTCTTTGTATAAGTGGACTGTTATTGAAATGGAGTCTTTCAAAACTGTAAGATGTTAAACTCTTCTGTTCTAGCTCGTCCTCTAAGACAATGTGCCCGGTGTCTGTCTCTTCCAGTCCGATGAAGAGAGTAGAACAAATTCTACTTGGTTTCAACGTTAATAAAATTTTGTCTTATTTCACTCTCAAAACAGAAATATCCTTCCCCCTTTGCATTGTCAAAAGTTTACAAATAAATCATTTAGCTTTTCTCATCCCTGAGACTGGTATTTCCCTATGCTGACTTTAATAAATGCTTTCATCGGTTGGCAGTTGATCAGATGGTTTGTGTGCCCTGATAGTGTGACAGGGAACCTCTTTTCAAACTGACAGAATATTCAAAGCCTTTACACTTTCCATCAGCAAAAGCTGCTTTGTAAATGCCAGGTTCTTTTAAAATTGTGCTCCTTTTGGCTGCATCTATTATTCACTGACTGAGGTATCCCACACTGTCAAGGGTAAAAATTGCAAGAAATCTATCTCTGAGCTTCTCTTTGATGCAGTGAGAAGATTCAGAATGACTCGACTGGAAGATGATTGTATTTTTCTTTCCTTATGGTTAAACTAAAGATAGCTGGCGTCTGCTTCTTTTTTTTACCAGCTGACATGTTGTCCAGGAAGATGACCCTAAGAGCTAGAGTCATCAAAGTAAAGAGAAACAAGCTGCATGATCCAAGTGTCATAGAGTAGGTACTGACACCAACAAATGGATGCATACGTTTCTTTAGTCTGTGCATGATATTTTGTAATGGGTGTCAAGCAAGGCATTCAATGGAATAGCAGTGGCCAAAGCTGGGAGGTGACTAAGTGTTTTCTTCTCACTACTCAATTTAGTTGGTCAAGTTGCCCCCTAACATCACACTCTGAAAGTATATAGATAAAGAAACCCCCTGTCTCCAATAACTTGCTGAAATTAACTAGAGCCAAACTCAAGGCTGTTTTTTGGATAGTGGATGCCCATATACTGTCTTCAAATATGCCATGTGGTTAACAATAGTGGCCTTCAAAACTCTGACTATTCTGAATTAGGCTGAAACTTTTGGTTCTAAGTTGATTTTGTTATTGTTACAAAACTCTCATCAAAATTCACTTTGGGAAGAGAGGCTTTGTTTTATTCCCACAGCTTGCAATCTATCATGATGGGCACTCAAGGCAGGAGCCAGAAGGGAGAAACTGAAGCAGAGACTGCAGAGGAAAGCTGATGACTGGCTTGCTCTCGGTGCTTGTACACAATCCAGTCCCATCTGCCCAAGAGTGGCACCACCTACAGTTGGCTGAATCCTCTCACAACAATCACTAGTAACGAATATGTACCAGAGACATGCTCACAAGCCAGTCTGATGGAAACAGTGCCTCAACTAAAGTTCTGTCTTTCCAGGTGGCTTTAATTCCTGTCTAGTTGGGAAAGAAATTACCAGTACAGTTATCAAACTATCCTAGATATACAGTCAACTTGAGCTTTGAGGATTCATTTCCATAAAAATCAGCATTTTATGAGTAAATCGTAAAAACAAACAAAATGGAGAGAAACCACCTAGAAGTGGCTGAGGTTGGGCTGTGAGTCACTGACAGCCCAAAATATGTGACAATCTATTCCAAAGTTGTCCTATGGTCAACGAAGAAATGAGCCAGCACAAACCCCTCTGAGGTCTACAAATGACAGAGTGAACAAAGCCCAAGTTTCTTCACAAAACAGGTCCCTTTGAGTAATAGGTCTGGGATTTCTTTCCTATTCCATTTTTGAGAATGACCTCTAGCTGACTTGTGTTTCCCTGAAAGCTTAAATTTGATGTGGTGACATCTCTCTCAAATATCCCAAGTTGCAGAGTTCCTCTACAACATTTTAGAAAGCTGAAAAGTCTGCATAGAGTTATTAGGGTACTAGGGGTTCATTAAAGAACTTTCTTCTTGAAAAAGAATTTCATTTTGTGCTATGGCAGCCTCAAATTCACAGCAAATTTCCTATCTTAGCCTTAAAAGACTGGGATTATAGTTGTGAGTCACCAAGCCTTTTCAATTATCATTTTATACATATCTTACAATATATAGATAGCTATATAAAACACATACATATGAAGGTTTCTAGGTCTTAAGACAAAGAAATATTTTATGAAATATACCTTATTTTCAAATCTAGTTTAGATTAGTGTTTCTGCTGATTCCTGTCAGAGAAAATAGAATTTTGAACTTGAGTACTTTTACAAAACCTAATTAAATATGAACTTTTAATTCTTTATTATCATGTTCATGTGTTCTATTAGTTTATGGATATGTATGTTTGTATGACACATGTGAACATAGGCGAACATAAGGAACAGAGATGTGGAGATAGAAGGACAATCTTGAGAAGTCGGTTCTCTCCTTCTACTATGTGGGTTTCAGGGATCAAAATCAAATGCCAGACTTGTGCTACAAGCGCCTATACCTACTGACTCATCTTGCTGGTCCTTCCTATTAGATATTATTATTTGTAAATATCTGACAATCTCTCCAATTTAATATCACAGAACAAGCAATAGGTACGAATATTTTCAAAAAGGGGAAGTTTATCTAGTAGGTTTTAAAAGGCTAACAAGAAACTTTAATAGAAGAATGTCAGGAAGCAAAACCCTCTTGCTTCTGTCTGTCATCTAAGTGAAGATATCTATCAAATGTGTTTGTATGGAAAACTGCCCTAGAGACACATATAATGTCTTTTCAGTGTCAAATAGATTTACTTGCTATCCAGGATAACAAAGATACTATCTCCCTCTTGGGTAAAGTTTGACCTGGTTTAGTAGTACACCTCTGGGGCTTTAAGAGGTTGAGATTACCTTCATCTAAGAGTCCTCAGATGTGACAAGTACTCATGGTATGTCCATGGGCATTCTTTATTCCATCACGTGACTTGAGAGGCAAGAACTGATGAGAACATGTGAAAGTTCATTCTCTGGTCCAAGGATCTGTCAGTAGCATCTCTGAAAGTCTTTCAAGTTGATCTACTAGCTTGATAAAAGGTGACAGCATCAATATTCAGATGCTCCATTCTCATGACACTGTGCTATAGTATCTACCAATGAACTAAACTAAATGTACCTATGGAAAATCCTAAAGACCATACATAAAGGATCCAACATGCTCATCAAATATGGCTATCTGTTGATATAGTTTATATGATATACCACCCCTGCTGCATGTTCTCATCAAAACAATATGTATATGTTGGTGTGACTCTGGGAGGTCCTGAAAGGTAATGATCAGGGTAAAACCAGGAAAACTGCCTGAGCATAGCAATTATAGCTTCTACTGTCTGAAACTGTGGGTGGTTTTCTGTGGCTTCCAGTACCCGTTGGCTATCACATCCAATACTATAATTTTCTGCTTCCATTCTGGTCCTTTATCCTAAATGTTAGAACTTTTCAGCATATAGTTACTAAGACATATTGAAGCATACTGATGTGTTGAATTATTAAGCAAACTCAAGAACAATATAGCCTTACCCCCATTTTCTCTGCCCTTAGGACTTGTGGATCTTGTAATAAACAATGGAGATCTAGGAGGAAGCTGAGATACAGAGAGTAACAGTAGACCAAGAAACATGATGAAAAGCCATAAGCTCATCTATATTGCTGAGGGAAGGCTGAGACTGTGCCATCAGTGTAGCCAGCAGTTGCAAGGGTTAAGAACTTGTAGGGTGATGCTGGCTCAAATTAGTATCTAAGTGAGAAATACACAGAATTTAAGGACAGCATTCAAAAAAACACATAAATATCAACTCCTAACAGTGGTAGTAGGGATGACTCCGCTGCTCTTGGGATCCTTTCCTCTAAATCCTTTGCCCCTCCAGTCTTAATATGATTACTTATGCCTATTTTTAGTGTTCTTGTCATGTCATGTTCAGTTGTTATCCCTGGGTAGCCTGGCCTTTTCTGAAGAAAAATGAGGAGGAGTGGATCTGGGGGGAGAAGAGAGTTAGGGAAGGGAACTGGGAGGAAAGGAGGGCAGGAAAACTGGTCTGGATGTATGGTATGAAAGACATAACTAAAAAGCTACCAGAACAAACTAAAAACAAAACAACAAAATTACAAACAAACAACAAAACAAAACATCTTCATGCTGAAGCAATAATTTATATATTATTGATTAAAAAATAGAATATTAAAATAAATTTTACCTACTTCCTTTTACACTTTATTCATGCCACAAGAATATTTTAAAATTGTTTTTATTAGGTTTTCCTATTCTGTTCTTTGTCAATGATCATGGTGATAGCTAAGAGATACCACAAAACTTGTGACTGATCCAATATTATATGCTGCCTAGTATTGACATCTATGTAATATATGAAATGTTTACATTTTCTGAAGAGTTTCAACTAGTCTTCCATTTATTTAGGGCAGAGGTCAGCTATTATATATTTTTATAATCTTTCCTGAACCCCTGTGATAATATTATTCTCATTTGGTTTAACTTTTTTCAGTTGAAGGAATAATAGGGAAATATACAAAAAGAAGGCCTGTTAAGTGTGATGTTTGTATGTTCTGGGAGCTTTTAATTCTGAGCAGGATGCCCGAATAGAACTCAGCTTTTCTTAGCAGTCATTTAAGAAGGAAGACCTGCAGTGCAATTTGTATCCTCTCCTCCAATATTTTTCTTCTTCACAGATATGTGTTCTCATGCCTAGAACTAGCCAGTTTCTTTATTTCTCTCAAAATTGAGTTATTAATAGTTATAAAGCAGATGAAATTTTCCCGTTTCTTACACATATATCCTTTCTCTCTTTTCATGTGTGTATGTGTGTGTGTGTGTTGAGGATGGTCTATATGGTGTGTGCATGTCCGTGAGCAGGCAAACATGCCTGTGTATATAGAGGCAAGAGGAAGATGTCAGGTATTTTGATTTACCATTTTTTTGTGTTCCTTTGATTCAGGGTCTCTCACTGAATGCCAGCTAGTCTGTCATCCAGTAAACCTCAGTAATCTTCTGTCTATACCCACCACAGTCTGGGGATCTCAGATGTGTGTGTAGTTATGCTGAATTTTTTCATAGAAGTTGGAATCTGAACTTAACTTTCTTTCTCTTACCTACTGTGTCATCTCACAAATCTACATCTCCTATTTTAGGAAATACAAAACATGTGCAGGGATTCAAGTGGATTTGCTTGTGTACACATGAGTAACTAAGTAGAAACGCATGCCAAGTATTTTCAGATTTTCTTAGCATTTAGTCTTAAAAGCCATCCAGTATTTCCAGATGTGCATTCAGGCACAGGAACATTCTATAGTAGAGAAAATGCCTGCCCAGTTTTCATGATGTCCTTGTGATTTATTCCTTTATTGCTTTCTTGTCTGGTAAAGAAAACCTTTAGAAGGGAGCGGTAATAATCCAAATACATTGTCAAAGGAACCAGTTGCAATCTAAGATATAAAAATAATACTTTGTGTGTGATGTAGGAGGTCCTTCTGTCTATGTGTTGCTTTCATTGGTTAATAAAGAACTGCTTTGAGCCTACGGAAGAGAAGAACAGAACTAGGTGGGGAAAGCTAGACTCTATGCTGGGAGCAAGAAGGACAGAGTCAGAGGAGTGCCATGGAGTTGCCAGAGACAGACACTGGGAATTTTACCGGGTAAGCTACTGCCACGTGACGATACACAGATTACTAGAAATGGGTTAAATTAAGGTTGTGAGTCTGAGGTCAGTTTAGGATTGCACAATGAGTCACATACAAGCTTGAGATACATAGCAAGGGCCTGTCTGGAAGAAAGAGGGAAGAAGGTAGGAAGTCCTAAGGTTGTATTTTGATAGTCTAGGTCCTTATATCCTATCTCTAAAAGTCATGTGTTACAATCCTTACCCCATGGTATTGTAGATGGGAACTCTGAGAGATGATCAAGCCATGAATGAAATTTGTGTCTTGTTCAGTGGCTAGAAAGCCACCCTTTCCTCTCCATCAGAAGAGACATCATGAGTCAGAAGCTAGCCCTCACTATAAAATGTGTCTGCTGGAGCTTTATGAACTTGCAGACTTTAGACTTGTGAGAAATCAGTTTCTGTCATTTATGTATACACTATTTTGTTATTGAATTCTGAGCAGACCAAGTAAGGACATACTGCTTATCAGGTAAGGAGTCAAATGAATTCAACTCTTTAGTCTTATTCCAAAGCCCATGCTCTGTTTCTATACTAGTTTCTCTCTACCATGATTACCAACCATTATGCTAATATTTGAAGCTAATATCAGTATTGGTGCTTTACCTTATCTTCCTTTAGTCATATCTTCCTTTCTCTTTCCTTCTTTTTTCTACCTTTTATTCTTTGCTACCTGTGGGTGGTTTTATTTCACATTTTCCCTTCCTGTTTTTTAAAACAATACCTTGGTATTAGATGGGTATCGGACCAGTCCAGGCTGTTTTCAAATTGACCTTGTAGGAGGATATAACTTAGAAGCCCTAAGGTTTTTGTCCCACCTCCCAAGTGCTGGGGCTACAATTGGATTCTACCATGCTTAACAATATCCATTAATTCTACTCTCTCTTGATTATTCCAGCCTTTTATAATTTCTATCTCCCCCTTTTCTAATAACTCTTGGTTTCATTTCCTCATTTTATGTAATGCTTATTTGTTCTTTCCCACCATTTATTACTTAAGCTGCATTCTTCTATGTCCTCTGGGGATCCTGATATATGATAAAGTCTTACAGCTACAGAGAAGGAAGTGGTAACTGTAATACCTAGAGAGGAAAGCAAAGAAAAGCCCTAGATTTGTCCAGAAATGAAAATAATTATTTCATTGAATACTTCAAATGTTCAACCAATGTAGGTTTCTAAAAGGCAAAGCTGGGGGCTTATCTAGCATGATATTATACGAAGCACAAACTCAAGGGAGCTACAATGCTACACTAAATGATTAGCTCTATTAGACTGAAAGGGAGACCAAAACTCTGCCATTCTTATTCTGAGTTCTAGGAAAACATGTAAACTTAATAGGAATGAGACATGGAAACCTACTGACTAGCACATAGTAAGGTCTAAAACAATGAAGCTCATTTTCTTGTTCCATAAAGCTGTTGAGAAGACAAGTGAGGTACTGAATTGGAGGTTTTATTTAAATATAGGCAGCACTTGTTGTCTAAAAATTAGAGATAAATTTTTCATAGTCTTATGTCTAACTAAAAAATTCTTAAACTATATAGATGTTTTTTTATCATTGAATCTAGGTATTAAAAAATCCTCTATGTTCAATGGATTAGTACTTAAGGGAGCAAACAAGATGTCTATTTTGCCCTTGTTTCTATTTAATAGAAAATCCTTTTCTAAAAATGTACTTAACAGTGTGCGTAGATCAGGTGCTTGCAATAGATTCCCATATTTTACCTCCTCTGTAAGACCTCCCAGAAGATCCTAAGAGAAAACTTATATCTGTATTCTAACCTGGATCACAGTTATGCCTGCTATGAAGTTCAAAGCACACTTTGGTCAAGGGAAGTGGCTTGTTTTAGGTGAAGATGCCTGTGCTGAGTGTCAAAACCTTGATTTGGTACCTGAATGTAATTCTATTGATCCAAATGATTTGTGCAGAGCATGTAACCTTGTGTTTCTCTGTGTTCATGTTCATAAAACGCATCTAATGCTGATATGGACACTGCTAATCAAAAGAAAGGAGCAACTGGAATATCCTGAATGTAGTAGTTCCCTTAGCATCTGGCCCATTATAAGGCTCTATAAATATTAGTTGTTATTATTTTTGGCATAAAACTCTGTCTTTAGGGATGAGACTTTAGATTGTCAATATTTCTGCTTCTGAATGAGCAGCTTCAGAAAATTGTGTTTACACTCAACAGATCAAAGCTCTGTGAAATGAAATTGTGTTTCAAAAGAACAGATTGATGCCTCGTGCACAGATGTCTTTCCCCATCCTGAACCAATAGGGCAAAATGTTTTACAGATTGGATGCTTGGCAAGTGTAGAATCCTGAAATAAAACTCCTATTGTTTTTCTTTCACTCAAAAAAAAAGTTTTAAAAGGCAATTGTAACCTTGGTTATTTATTTTCTTCTATGGGGAAAAAGAGCACATCTGTTTGCAATAGTGGACTGAAAGGTCTAAAAATAAATTTGTTTTAAAGCAAAGAAAAGAAACTCTGTTGGCACTCTAAATCTGATCGACAGGAAGACAATATTTGTTCTGAAGTTGTCTGGCTTCTTTCAAGAATGGAAAAGTGGGGGGCAGATGATATAGAATTATACAGTTTTAATGAAGTGGCTTACCACATAGAGTGTGTTTTCTTTATTCATCTGGTAAATAGTTTTAGCTGTGACATAATATCTTAACATTTTCATTTAAATTATGAGTGTGTATCTGTCACTTTGTCTAAGTAGATGGCCAAGATAAAAAAACCCAATGATTTCTGTAACCTCCCATCTGAAATTAGCATGTGAAACCCAAGTCAGATAAGAAATCTTAGCTGTGCACATTCTGCCAGTGCTTTATTTTATTTGTAGAAAATATTCTATATTTTAAACCAGGGTGCCCTTTTTAGGTTATTTCACATGAACAAGAAAAATAATTTATTGTAAAATAGGCTTAAACATACTGTGGTGATGACCGTTGTACTCAGAAATGAACTAAATACTGATGACCGCCCCCCCCCCCCCCCCAGGCCTGATTTCTCTTGGGAAGCCCGGCTAAACTGAGGTTAGGGAGGAGAAGCTGCAAGGACTTAGCTGAAAAGAGGGTTTGGATTGACTGAAATAGAAAACAGATTGAGTCTGAAAATGCGAAGGCTGGAGGGACACATTGAAAGACAAACATTGGTGACTCTGATTCAGCTGAACTTGGAAACCCTTACAACAGACTACTGAAAGGCTTTTTATTCATGTAAAAGATGAAGAGAAAGGAGGAGAGATGCAGAGACAGACACACATACATACACACACACACACACTCACACACACGCACAGAATAAGATGTAGAAAGAGCGAAGAAAGATGACTATAGACGAAAAGGTATTTGCTTGCCACCAGCTAGTTTGACACAGAAATACCTAAGAAAAATGCAAAAGCTTCTTTGGCCATTATCGGAAGAAAAATAATTTATTCTATGTGGGTTAAAGTTGTATTTTAGATATTAAATTGGAATTCCATCTTAATAACTGACTTCCAAGTGACTTGACCATTTCAATTCAGTGTGATCCTCAGGCTTTATGCTTCATATGGTATGTGCAAGTCCTATGTGTATTAAAGTAGCATGCAGAATGAGTGTCAGTGGGATAAGGGTACAGCTTACGAAACCCGTAGGTGGAGGCTAAGTTAGACCTGATATCATTGCTTTATCTCTACAGAAATGAGTAAGTGTATGACATTATAATTCTTTGTATATGTAAATACATAAAAGTAGTAGACAACTTAGAGACCTTGACTTGTAACAGGACACAGTAACCTTGCCTCAAAGAAAACTTGTAAATAACTCCTGACGTTACCCGCAGTCTAAGATTTTCCTGCAATCAAAATTATGTGAGTCACATTTCCTTGAGCTCTTTATATCATATAAGATCGTTTTCTTTGAAAAAAATATGTTTTGAATAAGTGCCCTCAAGGCATGATTGAAGATACTTGCTTATTTTAACAGAGTCCTTGGGAAATATAAAGCCTTTCACACTGATGGCACAGAAAGTCTCAAAAATAATTTTCTCTGCTTTCACTTTTTCTGTGTGTGTGTGTGTGTGTGTGTGTGTGAGTGAGTGAGCATGTATACTGAAGCATGCATGTAGAGGTCATGAGACAACTCCAGGACTGGTCCTCACCTTCTCCCTTGAGACAGTGTTTCTTGTTTCCTGCTGTCTATACCAGGCTAGGAGGCTGGCATGCTTCCAGTGATTTCCAGTCTCTGTCTTACATCTTGGCAGCATAAATAGCACAAGGATTACAGAACACATTATTAGAATCTATTACATAGATTACTAACACTTATGTGCGTTCTGAGTATCCAAACTCCGGTAGTTATATTTGCATGGAGTGTATCTTATCCACTGGGCCACCTCCCTAGCTCCTTTAAATACATGTTAGGGGTGGGTGAGGTGTCTTGGGGAAAGGTGCTCTTTCCTCTGACAAGTCTGATGACTTGAATTCTATGCCCCAAACATGCATGGCTATGCATGCTTACACTCCTACACACATATGCATATTTACACAACAATTAACATGCAATACTAAAAAAAATACAAGTCTCTGTTATGTCTTTAGCTTCTAAGGTATTTATGATTTAGGTATTTGAAATAGCAGTTAAAATAATCATTAATTTGTCCACAGCTGCATCTTCATTTTCTTATATCCTTAATAAACTCTATCCTGTTCTCACCTGCTGCCTGTTACCATCAAAAACTGTCCATTGAAGATTCTCTAGGCTTCAACTTTCTTATTTTGATTGCCAACTTTTCAGTATTTCCCATTTATAAATTTATAAATACTACCTATTAACTCTAGTAATCATTTTTTTCTACCTCTTTGATTTTCTTCTTAATCTGTTTTGAAATGTGTTGTAAACTCTGTAGAGTATTCAGCATATCCAGGAATTATCTTCAAGATAATCCTTGGCTATAGACAAGTTCTAGACCTGTCTGGAAGATGTGTTTTAATTCTGCCTCAAAAACAAAGTAATTAAAACCATGATATAATAAATCTATAAACCAGCAGTTCTCAATCTGTGGATTGTGACCATCAGGAAACATATTTATGAAGGTCTGGAACTGAGACAATACTTAATAACAAAATCATAGTTATGAGTGTCAATGAAAATAAATTTATAGTTGTGGGTTCCTAAGACCATCAGAAATGTGTTTTTCAAGGGTCTCGAACCACAGATTGAGAACCACTTAGTTTATAGCACAAAATAAGAGAATATTTGATTAATATTATCAAGTATTATGTACTGTATATAATTATAATGTAATTATATATGTCTATAATGTATAAACAATACACTCACTCACACACACACATATATGTATAATGTACTTATATATATGAAACGTTTTTTGGCCATTTGGTCATCAAGCAGGTTTTTTTTTTATAGCAGCATCACCCACTAAGACCAGCAAACTGGTAACATTTTAAAATTTTTCTTTTATTTTTGAGATTAGAATAAAATCTCACTTATAGTTGCTTATAATTACATACATATAATGTAAATACCCCGTTCCTTTTCCTGCTTCCTCATCCTCTTCCTTCTTGCTCTTTTTCAAACTCACATCCTCCTCTTTTCATTAACTGTTACCTACATATAAGTATATGCATATCTATTCCTAAACACAGCCTGCTCTGCCTGGGCATGGTTACTTGTATGTACTTCTCCATATGTATGTTTTACAAATTCACACAAAGAGTTGGTGTCACCTGACTAAGAGAGCGAAGAGGGAGTATTTCACACTATTTTCCAAACTTATTTGATATGATTATACTTTTTAATGTACTTATCTTTTCACAAGACAGGTCACTATTATTTGTCTTCAGGCTTAATGTCTTCTAATTTCCTAATCCGCATGACACATAGGGAAGTTACATATATATTTTTCTTACTTTGCTCTTGAGACAGGTTCTCACTACATAGCTCTGACTATCCTGGAACTCAAGACTTAAACAGGGCTGGCCTCAAACTCAGAGAAATCCACCTGCCTCTGCCTCTGAGTGCTGTGATTAGCGGCATGTGCCACAACACCAAGTGAACCAACGGTAACTTATATTTCTTATTTTAACTTATTGTGTAAAACCTTTTGTGGGTATTACAAAGTGAATTGCTTTACAGTGTAATAATTCAGGGAAAGCATGTGGAGAAATGTTATTTCAATATGAAAAGATAAAAATAAAAAAAATAAGATAACAGAAAGTAATAACAGAAAAGTACCATTTAGAAAGAGAAATTATTTGAATATGGTAACAAGAACTTTCCTGAGGAACTTGAGATATCATTATTTTATATATAATTTATACTTATCCATACTTTCCAGAATACTGTTTTAAAAGTCAGGAAGCTACACCACAGAGTTGGACTGGCGCAATTAAGGCACAATTATCAAAATTTCATGCAATGTTTTCATTTCACTCTGAGGCCATTTTTACCTTTTTTCTAAAATCAGACTCATATTTTCCTTTACCGAAAGAACTGAAGCCAACTCTAAGATTTTACTGCAAATAGTAACATCGCATAAGAACCAGGAGAAAGCATTAAATATTCCAGAAAGGGGAATGCTTTCCATTTGATTCCTAGATTTTGATGATTTGGGAAGAATTTTGTATGGAAAGAAAAATTCTAAGGTTGTTTATTAACCTCAAAGAGATTAAATCTTCCTTTTAAGAAAATGTTCAAATAAATATTCCAACTGAAAAGCTCTCTGGTTAGATGATTTTTATTTTGTCATCATGACTATTCTCATATGTATGAAAGACTATCAATTTTTTTATGGCTCTATTTTTAAAGCACAAAACTTTCAGGAAATTGGGCTTTGGGGCCTTGGTCTCATTTGTTGGCCAGCTTCAGGGTAGAGTTCTATTTGTTTTTTGTTTGTTTGTTTGGGTTTTTTAAATTTGTTTTATCTCCTTTCTTTTTTTTTTTTTAGAAAAATATTTATTTATTTATTTATTTATTTATTTATTTATTAAGTATATAATATTCTGTCTGCGTGTATGTCTGCAGCCCAGAAGAGGGCACCACACCTCATTACAGATGGTTGCTGGGAGTTGAAATTGAGACCTTTGGAAAAGCAGGCAATGCTCTTAACCACTGAGCCATCTCTCCAACCCTCCTCTCCTTTCTTAAAGATTTGTCTATTTAGAATGTTAAGAAAATTACTCCTAGCTTTTTGGAAGTCCCTCCCCCCACTTCTTTCTTTTTTCTTGTATTTGCATCAGATGTATGCCTAGCTTCTTCAGCCAGGCCACCTTCAGGAGGATCTGTTTTCTTCACACAGCTGGCTGCTGCGGGTCCTCTGTCTCATAGAGACACTGAACTTTAACACAAGTTGGTGCACATTTACTACAACACTGAGGGCAGGGGACTAGGAAAATGGATCATAAGAATGGGTTCACGTCTGTTAGCATTTTTGGGTACAAGTAAAGGAGTCACCTTACCATTACCCTCAACATTCTGATAAGTGCCCCTAGAGGTTTAATGACTTTGGCTCCGAACAAACTAGTATTCATGGTATTGACACTGAAGACTTTTCATGACTAGCCAATCTATGATGACTCAGCATTAGGAAGATTATTTTTTTTAAGATTTTATTTTTATTTATGTGTATGTCTACATGTTAGTATGTACACATGAGTACCTGTGGAGCCCAAGAGAGGGCGTCAGAACCCTCAGGAGCTGAAGTTACAGATAACTTGTGAGTCACCAGGTATGGGTGCTGGAAACTAAGTTCAGCCTCTTTGTTAAAGCTGCAAATGTTTTTAACCACTGAGCCATTTCTCCAGTCCAGAGTGGGAAATTTTACGAAGGATGTTTTATTACAAGATTAAATATAGAGGTTTAGGAGGGAAAAAATGGTGCTCAGAAGAAAGTAAGACTTAAGCAAGTGTGAGTACAGGCTCTCCAAGGGACAGGGAAGCCCATTCTTTTAAGATAATCTCATATAGGATTTTGGTGGAGTTTCAGGTCTTGTCACTGGGTGGTTCCTGAGGAGGGCGGTATGATGCTGCAATGGTATAGCTTTCCTCTAAAGAAAATGAAGTTTCACTTGAGATTCTCAGGGGAGGTCTCGGGAATGAAATGAGGACCTACCCAAGTTACATATATTCTGGTCTTAAGAATAAAACCGGACTCTCTGAATGTGGCGGACAATGAGAGCTGACGAGAGGCCAAGGAGAATGGCACAGGAACTTTCATCTGGCGATGGATCTAGAGAGAGACAGAGACCCAATTTGGAGCAACGGTCTGAGCTCTTAAGGTCCAAATGAGGAGCAGAAGGAGGGAGAACATGAGCAAGGAAATCAGGACCATGAGGCGTGCACCCACCCACTGTGACAGTGGAACTGATCTATTGGGAGCTCTCCAAGGCCAGCTGGACTGGGACTGAATAAGCATGGGTTGAAACTGGACTCTCTGAACAAGGCGGACAATGAAGGCTGATGAGAAGCCAAGGACAATGGCACTAGGTTTCGATCCTAATACATGAACTGGCTTTGTGGGAGCGTAGCCTGTTTGGATGCTCACCTTCCTGGACCTAGATAGAAGTGGGAGGACCTTGGTCTTCCTGTAGAGCAGGGAATTTGGACTGCTCTTCAGTATCGAGAGGGAGGGGGAGTGGACTGGGGGGAGGAGAAGTGGAGTGGGAATAGGGGGAGGGGAGCGGGCGGAGGGGGCAATATGTGGGAGGAGGGGGAGGGAAATAGGAAACGGGGAGCAGTTGGAAATTTTAATTAAAAAAGAATAAAAAAATGAGAAAAAATAATAATATTGTGCATTACTTATTTTCTTAGGTTTATGCTTCATCTTTAAGAGTCTCTATATAAGACCTTTTAGTAAATTTATTGTGAACTTTTGTATCTTTATGATAAATATAATGGAGAAAAAAAAAGACTAACTCAGTGCTATTTTAAAATACAAAATATCTATATTTGAAAGGCAATTAACTCTGCATTGGAAGTTGACAAGAGGCCTTAGTCAGTCTCTAGGATGCGGGGTCCTCTCCCTTCTCATGCCCGCACAGTGTCCTGCCTCAGATGCACAGCAGATCCCAGGCTTCCCAGAGCACCAGGTTTTGGCTACACTCTAAGCCCAACAGTGATCGCTGAGAACTGCAGCACTCACTCTTGCCTCCAACAAAAGCAAAGCAATTGGATTCTTCACAGAAGGTTGCCTGAGAGTCTTCACAGATGTGACGGTCTGGGTTTAGATTAGAAATCGGATTACAGACAGCCTTTGGGCAGGTGGAAGCAGCTGAATCAGTGAGGCCAGATGCTCCCATCCAGGAGGAAGAACTTCTGAGCAAGTGGGGAGAGGAAGCTCATTTCCCAGGCCGGCCTCTTTGTCATTCGAACTCCAATATATATTTTTTCATTAGCTAGTTGTCTAGGGAACAAGAGTCCAACGAAGAAAATTTGCTAAAGCTGAGCCTGAGAACAAGGGCTTATTTCACAAATGTAGGCCATCCTGAAAAGAAACTCTTTAGGGAAGAAATTGTTTTTTTTTTTTCTGATGAGAAATTTATATTTTTAAGTTTTAATGATTTCATAAAATAAGTTTTCAGTGTGATAGAAAGCTTTTTGAAATATTATCATATGTTATATATTTCCAATAGACAGTTTGTAAGTTTTCGGTCTTTTTCATGTACATCATTAAAACTCTAATAAAACACAAGCACTCCAGATGTACAGTGAGTTGCTTAATTTTTTTCCATTGGGAAAATCATTATAATAAAGAAAAGATCAATAATGATATTAATCTTTTTATAATATATTGGCTTTTTTCTTCCAGACTTCAAAAGATTTCAAAGGCTGCTCAACAAGTATGTATGCAAACTTTTAAAAACCAAATTAAGACAAACAAACAAACAAACAAACAAACAAACAAAAGAACCTTAAGTGAATTAAGTGGAAATAATGTCCACTCTTTTTGAAAATTAGGGTGCATATTTATGTATTTTAAAGTCACAAATAAAACACAGGTTCTAGGCTTTTCTTTCTTCTTGTTCTTGATGCATGTGGTAATACGTTTTGTGTGAAATATTCATCATTCTCTAAGGTAGGGACAATTTCTAAAGTCCTTCTTAAGGCAGAAGGAAATAAAAACAATGTAATCAAGTCTTTTTAAATTTTCTAATATTTTTTTCAGAATTAGAAATTAGAAATAAATAAACTGATCCACTTTGTTAATCAGATAGTTAATTGAAACAGTTATAAATCATGCAGAAAAGAATTGTTAAAATTTAGCAAAACAAATCATCCAGATGATCTCTCTTAATAGTTATACTCATAAACATACAGCGCTCTTTCTAGAGCTTTATCCTCAGAATGTTCTAGAAAGACAAGGGTACATGCTTCGAAGAACAGCAGCTCATGAATGTAGTTAACTGACTGAAAGTTCTGAGAAAAACAGAGATGTAAATTTTAATCTAATGCTTATATTCTGCCATCCAATTGTTGTATGGTCTTAAGTCATCCAGATTCTCTGGGTTTAATTTTCTCATCATCATGTAGAGTGAATATATTCCTTATCTGAAGCTTTGATACTCTGGAGTAAGAAGCATAGTGCTCAGTTGTGTTTCCTATTGCTATGTTAAATACCTTGAGAAATACAACATAAGGGCCAACAGTTTTCTTTTGGTTCACAGTTTGAGGATATCACCTGTCATGGAGAAAGTCACAGCAGTAGGAGTTTGAGGTAGCTAGTCACATTGCCTTCAAAGTCATGAAGAGGAAAATGATGCAGGCTAATGACAAGCTACCTCTTTCCTTTTCATACAGCCCAAGACCCAAGACCAGGAAATATTACCGCCTGAATGTGAATCTTCCCACTTTAATTAATCTTCTCTAGATCATCCCTCACAGGCACTTTAAATTCCCCTGGGAGTGATGCGGGCCTCATGAACACCTCCCAATCCATGATGGAGTGTTTCTGAGTCCAATCTTTTATAGGTATTTTATAGGTAACTGTCAAAGCTTTGAATTTGTAGATGTGATAGCTGTATCAGATATAGAACCCAACATTTTATAGCAATATTCCTCCTCCTCTGACTATGGACATTCTTACTGACTCCTCTACCTGAGATGTTCAATGAGCCAAAGAAGGTGTGATCCAAATGTCCCAACAAGTGATCAGCACAAAATAATCCAATAATCTCATCTCTTTGACACATTATAAAACTCTACATTCACCACAGCCTATTACAAGGAGAAATATTTTTGATCAAGTCGAAAAGCAGAGGTTCATGTCTATAGATAGGGACATAAATATTTATAGGAAAATTTGAAAATGTGTTCATTTAGGAAAAAATAATCATCACTAGTATGTTCCCCTCTAGAGTCTGTGATCTTCCCAGTCACTGGCTTTTGACCAGGTTTACAATACAAGACCTGATTTCCTTTCTGTGGAGCAGGTCTCAAATAGAGTTAAAGTGTGATTGGTTATTATCATAACTGCCACAGCTGGCCTATCTTGTTTAGCAGATCCATATTGTAGCACATAGGGTCACAACTGGATAAGATCATGAATGATTTTTCTCCTCCAGCAGCTGGCATAGTACCATCTAGCACTACCAAAAGTAGCTATCAGGAAAGATGTGTTCAGTTCAGTGCTAGCTTGATTTAACTCTTTGTCCAATAAGCAACGTGTATGAAATCCTCAGCAATAGGTTCTATCATCAGGACAAAGAGAAATGGCAATAGACTCTACTTTGTCAAGCCTTGGGGGATCTTTATGATCAACAACTCATTGAGGGGTATCCTAAATCTGTTATTGAGATTTGAGATGAATAACCCATGACTTCTGGAAGCAGCATTTGTTCACCTATGTAGGCTGCGTCTATTCAGACTCCTGTTTTTCGTTACACTTTTAAGGATTTTCCATCCATCTGTAGTTGTAAGAAAACTTTCTCCCCACTTCTTCTCATTCTCTCGTCGAAGTCCCCACAGACACCTTTCCACTCCCAATATCCCCTTCCTCTACCTCCATACAGATTGTATTATATCATCCCCATATTAAAAGTCCTCTTTCATGGCTCCTTTCTAGGATCCTGGTCTCTAGAGGCATTCATTCCAAATTGAGCATAAAAATCTAAAACATCAAAGTTTTTTTTATGACTTGCACATTGAAAAATACAAACAATATTTGTCTTACTTAGTCTAGGTTACCTCACTATTTTCTGTGGGAAATTATAATATATTTTTCCTATAAATTTGTAATTATAGTTTTCTTTATAGCTGAATAAAATTCCATTATAACCTATTTCCCATTTTCATTATCTATTCATCTTTTTATAGATCTCAAGGTTGATTGTACTTTCTGGCTATTGTAGCAAGAGCCACCGTGAACTTGGAAGCATGGTTATCTCCGTGGTAGGACCTACAGTACTTTGGACATGTGCCCAGAGTGGTATAGCTGTAGTTTTATTTTTGTTTCCGCCACACTAATTTCCATATTGTATATACCATCTTACACTCCCTGTAACAGCAAATGAGGGTTCCTCTTTCCCCTGTCCTCAGTAACCATTCGTTGTCATTTGCTTTCTCAAATATAGCCATCGTGATTGAGATGAAATAGAATCTCAATAACTATGACTTGCTTTCCATGATGATTAAGGATCATGAGGATTCTTTAACCAATTAAGTACATTTTTTCTTGGGAATAGCAAACACTAAGTCTTTACTGATAAGAAGCAATTGTGAAAAATTTCACTATGAAGTATCAAAGTGAAAAGCAAAAGAGACAATCACACTGGTGAATTTCCCTAGAACCTTCTCAATGCTTGAAATAGCTAAGGAAACCACAGTGCACTCATAGATATGTACGTGTGAGCTCTTTCTCATACTCAAGGTGTCAAAGTGGAAATTAAGACAAACAAAAAAAAACCCACTAGACATTTAATACTGCTTACTAAGTAAGTTCATGGTGTGACCTTGGGAGACCAGATATGCACATGGTAACACCAGAAGCTGTGGGAGCAGCAGTCACGGCTTCATGCTCCCTGTGCCAGCCTGAGAAGTTCTTTTTAGAGACTTCTATTCAGGCAAAGTGAGATTCTTGACTGAGCAACAACAACAACAACAGCAAAAAAGATTTCAGAATAAGTTAATATGTAGCAGAGTTGAGGTTTATTAGGAAGAAAGTTTAAGATAGATTTAAACCCAGGGGATAATGTATGCTTAAGAAAATACACACAAGCGCTGGGCGGTGGTGGCGCATGCCTTTAATCCCAGCACTCAGGAGGCAGAGGCAGGGTGATCTCTGTGAGTTCGAGACCAGCCTGGTCTACAAGAGCTAGTTCCAGGACAGGAAAAAAAGAAAGAAAAGAAAATACACACCCTAATGCCATGCTTCAATGTCTTTTTTTTTTTTTTTTTTTTTTTTCAGGAGGGGTTTCTCTGTAGCTTTGGAGCCTGTCCTCTAACTAGCTCTTGTAGACCAGACTGGCCTCGAACTCGAACTCACAGAGATCTGCCTGCCCCTGCCCCCTGAGTGCTAGGATTAAAGGCATGTGCCACCATTGCCCAGCAGCACTTCAGTGTTTTAATTGCTACACACATGATTTTGGTATTTTTGGTGTCCTGGAGTCTCATTGTTTAAAAGATTGTTAAAAGAACTAATTTTTCTTTCTTTCTTTTTGTAAGTTGGTTGTAGGGTGGTTTTTGAGGTGTTTTGGTAAATCCAGGGATCACAAACATGGAACAAGGTAGGTAAGACACCTTACCATTTCTAAGGTAAGCCTTAGAAATTTCTACTGTAAATGGAGTTTGTAGTATAGTCTTGCTCAGGAGACTGTAAGAGATTTTGAGACTTACAATTTGTGAAAGGAGAAAAGGCACGCTTGATCACACACTCTCTGACCTAAAGAACTGCTCATTGTGTCTGTATTCTTATTAGAAATAGCTCTCTATAAAAGAAATAATGTTTCTACATAGACAACCTCAAAGAAGTGTTTGTTAGCTGTCCTGAAACTTTATTCCTAGCTTGTGACAGACTTCAAGCTGGCCTCTCTGTGGGAGTCTTCTCTCCCTTCTGTATTCTCTCATTTTCTCTGTTTTTCTATCCTGTACCAGCCACTATGAGTTGCTGCAGGAGTGCTTTCCGCTCCTTCAGCCAATAGTTGCTGAAATACCAGCACACTGGGTGTGGCCTATTTATCTTTAAAAAAGAGTAAACCCTGTCTCAAAAAACCAAAAAAAAAAAAAAAAAAAAAAAAAAGAGTGGCAAGTGGCAAGCCTCGGCCTGCTCTCTTGGTTCCGGTGCTTGATTCCCGCTCCTGCTCCAGCGACTAGGCTCCTTTCCTGACGGTTGGTATATTGTGAGTTTTACCCCCCAAAATAAATACCCCTTTAAATCCTAACTGGTGTGGGATTGTTTCACACATTAATGAGTCAGCTTATTTTCTTAATTATCCATGGTTTTCTTTCCTTGATTTTTTTTCTTAGAGTTTATGGTTATAGCAACCCAATTTCACTATTATTAGTTACTGTTAAGTGCTTAGTACATATAATTTAAAATTTAAACTTTATTGTAGATATTTGTGCACAGAGAAAGCCATTATGTATTTGCAGTTTTGAGTATTACTAGGATCTTGGAACTTACTGCCCATGGATAAGGGATGTGCAGTACATAAAATACATGTCCTAAAATTCTGCTTGATAGCCGTAAAGTCATGCAGAGAGAATAAAACAGGCATTTCAAAGAGCTTTGAATGCCACAGCCAAAGCAACACTGCTACCGTATATGCAAAGTATCTCATGATTACTGGCAAAAAATGGTGAATATCTTCTGTCATATCAACCAGTAAGCAGTTTCTATTCTGAAGGCTATTAGATGTAACAACAATTTGGAACAGAATAGACATAGTCAAGAAACTACATTTTGAACATTCCTCTCGGGCCTACTCTTGATAAGCAAATATTACTATACTGGAAATTGACTAAAAGCTTTAAGGTAAATTTATCATATTTCTGGGAGAGCCTCAGAAATTCGGTACTGTGAAATGCTGGAATTGCTTCTTTCTCCTCTTGATTATTGAGGTTACAGTTTCACTTAAGGGTTTAGTCATGTACAAAAACACTAAAGAAACTCATTACATGTGGATTGTGACTAGAACTTAGTAGGTGCCCCATAAATGCTTATTTATTTAAATATTTTTCCTTTTATTCAATTTAAGTGTGGAGTTGTAGTTGAGGGAAGAACAATGGTGTTTGATAGGATTATACAGATAGAGAACGTGGGCCATGGCTCTTTATTGTTAATTGATTTACAAAGTCATTATTTGTACAAGGAAAAGGGGCAGGACATATTAGACCTACGTGCTTTTTTCTTAAACAGGGAGCTTATAAAAATTATCTCTAAACATCATACTCTTGCTAATTTACAGGTTTGCATGAAAAATATTCAATCTTGAATTTCTACAATATGTGTGTGTGTGCAAAACCACACATACACAATATCCACACATATATAAAGAATTTAAAATAACTTGTAAAATTCTAAGTATAATTAATTTGTAATTAATCATTAACGTAAAACAACTTCATTTGCATAAAAACCATAAATGGCATTAGAGCAGAGGCCTTCCTCTGACTGCTTGGGTTGCTAATCTGATTTGATCCTCAAGCAAGAAACAGTGAAAGCTCTAAAGGGAATGGATGTGAGTCTGCAGGAGAGCATTGGCCCGCTGACCCCTGTTTTACACTTTTCATTCTAAACATAAGTGTAGCAGCAAGTGTAGATGGACTAAGGTAAGCTATCATAACTCAGCTGCATGTGTATTCAGAAGACAGAATTAAATAACTCTAGTCACCACATATGTTTAACATGGCATTTCCATGTACAACCTCTAACTAGGAAAGCCAGTGGTATGATCAACTGATCCATGAGATTGACAATGCTTGGTTGGGGGTCACAAACATGTGAAAAATCAAAGTAGTGTGTGGTTTCCAGAGGAACAAAGCATTTCCAGCAATAGACTCCAAAGGAAGGGATATGGGCAAAATGATGAAACATTTCAAAATTTATGCACCCTATTATGACTGCTTCTGTCACTTTAGATGAACAAGTGAGGAAAATGAAGTTTGAAATGAGGTTCTGAAAAACAAAACACACTAAACAATTAAAGAACACCTTGAGTTAACTTATTGCAATACACAACGAGCACATTTTTAAGAAATGCCTCAAAAAAGAAGAAAACACTGACATGTATAATGATGACTCTTAGAGCCAGTAAAGGGTTCTCTGGGAAATGGAGATTCATCTCACATTGATGGGCAAGGTAGTCCTCACGAATGTCCAAAACACTAAATGTGAGATTCTTTTTAAAAACTACTTCAGGAGGTAACTCAAGTTCAACAAGGCCAGTTTCTGCTTATTTTAAAGCAAGCGTCATTCAGTGCTGAACTACTCAGAGGCAATAAAAATTCTCCTTTTTGGGGGAAAGAGAGTTTTACAAACAGGATTTTAAGAATTCTCAGTGGCATTTCTGTGGGAGAAGTCACACAGAGACACTGCCAAAGGTGAGTTGTTTGGGGACCTTGAGAACACATCTGTCACAAAAGGGAAAAGAAAATATCAATATAAAGGATTGTATTAAGGCAAAAATCTAGAAGTTAAACTATGAGGAGACCAAATGCAGTGATTTCCAAGAGGTCAGAGGATGAAAATTCTTAAGTTACATGTTTTCTCAGTTTTAAGTTGATTTATCCAGTCAATTGCATTAAGCTTAAGAAAATACACAAAAATAGGATAACAATCTGCAAGTGTAACATACTCACATTTGACAACTCAAGATGTATCAATATTCACTAAGCCAAAAAACTTCAAGCCAATCTCAATAGACAAAGACTTTCTATATTATATTGATTTGAATTCTTAAAATATCTCCAAATCAGCTTCAGTAAAAATATCCTTTACTTTCCACATTCAAATTGATATACTATCCACTGCCATATTTTCTGAGAATTTTAGTATTATTCTTAAATTTTTAGAAGTGGTTTGTAGGACAAAGCCAACTATAATACAGCTACTTTAAGATATTTTATAACTCAATTTACTAATACTAGGTGGAAGTGGGAAAATATGATCAAGAACGTTCTCATTATAGACAATTATGTGAGCACATTGAAATACTTAAATTCTAAAACTTACTACTTTTAAGATATAAATATAGTGATATAAGAATTTATCAGCTTGTATTAAAAAAGATATTCTCTTCCCATGGAATCAGAGTTCTTTATTGCTCTGAAATCGAATATAAAGATAAGAATAAAAAACTTTAAAAAAAGGAAGAAATGACAAAACTATTATGTGATCTTTAACCAGTAAGGACAAATACCCTACATACCACTTACACTTTCAAAAAACATTGCAAAACACCCCAACATAAGACCAGATGCCCTGAATTAGATAGAAGAAAAAGTTGGGATTCACTTGAACTCATTGGCACAGGAAAGGACTTTCTGAAGGACACTGATATGGCACAGGCATTAAAACCATGAATTAATAAAAGGGACTCCATGAAGCCAAAAGCCTTCTATATACTGAAGGACATGATTAAGGCATCAAAACAATAACCTACAGAATGGAAGATATTTATCAATTATTTATCTAAGAGGTGGTTAAATGAACAAATTTAAAAAAATCACTGAACACTCCTTTAAAAAAAAAAAACCCTAAAAAGCAACAGTTACCAAATTAAAAATTCGGCTATTGTAAATGTGGATGGAGAAGCTCAGGGGACCGCAACCTTAGGCAACTAGAAACACTCAGAGTGGAAGATATAGTCCTCTTCAGGGAAGAACACAAGAGCTTGTTATCCAATACAAAATGGTCAGCCTTCAGAACATATACACAAGTCTGGTGGTGGTGGCACATGCCTTTAATTCCAGCACTCGGGAGGCAAAGGCAGGCGGATCTCTGTGAGTTCGAGGCTAGCCTGGCTTACAGAGTGAGTTCAAGGACAGGCTCTAAAGTAACACAGAGTAGCCGTATCTTGAATAACAAAACAAAACAAAACTCTCTCTCTCTATATATGTAACATTATACAGACCAAGAAAACTATATTTATCTAATGAGGTCCATATATATGCATGCATTAGCAAACATACACACATCAACAATAAAAGAAAAAAATTAAATGGGGTCATGAATTTCATAGAGTGTGGGAGGTGGATATTGAGGGTAACATACAAAATTTGAAGGAAAAGGGATAAATGATGTAATTATAAACTGAAAAAATAAAAAATATAAAAAGTGGGTATAAGACTAAGAAAGACGACTTACAAAATGGTTGTGAAACACAAAACTCAAAGAAGTCTGTAGTTATTAGCCATCAGGGATATGCACATTAAAACTACTTTGATATTTCATCTAATCTAAGCAGAATGGTCAAAATTGATGAAACAATAAGCAGCAGATGCTGGTGACTACGTGGTGAAAGTGGCAAGCAGTACTGCTGCTATGGAAACCAGAGTAGAGAATCCTCAAGAGAAGCTGAGAATATACCTACCCCAAATCCAGCTACACCATATACTCAGTGGAGTTTACACCCTACTATAGACATATATACCCGCTTATCCATACTCATTGCTGCTCTATTCATAACTTCGACGCAACCTAGATGGTCATTGACTGATGGATGGCTAATGAATATGTGGCATATTTGCATGATGGAATATTACCAAGCTGTTCAGAAAAATAAAATTAAGGGATTTGCAGGTAAATGGTTGGAGTTAGAAAAAAATGCTTGAGTGAGGTGAACCAGACCCAGACAGACAAATGTTACAGAACCAGAGGTGGTTTGTTGACTGCAAGGAAAAGGCATCTCCTGGACACCGCACAGGTCCAAGGCACATCTGAGATTACAGAAAGCATGACAGAATGCACAAGGCCTTCACAAGTTCGAATCAGACAATGTCCCAGAATGCAGAATGAGAAGTAACCCCAAAATGCTACCCCTAACTAAAATGCTAAAGCAATTGATACTTATTGAGAAAAGGGAAAGCAGTTTTCTCTAGTGAAGTGTTCATAAATTTACCAACCATGCTCCAGGTCAGGGTGTACTCCCAGGAAAAGCTGTCCAACACAAAATTGATTTTGTATGTTATTTGTGTGTGTGTATGTGTGTGTTTGGGAGGTGTATTGCATTTTTTGGTTGTTTTTTGGTATTTTTTGTGTTGCTTGGTTTTGTTTGTTTGTTTTTAGTTTTTTTCTATAGAAAAAGAACATGAATTTGGGTAGGTAGAGAGGTGGAGAGGATCTGGAAGAAGCTAGGAGGGGAAAATAATATAAACAAATTATATGAAAAAATTAAATAATAGTAATAGTAAATAAAGCAATAAAATTAGAATATTTTTTAAAAAAGAATTTGTTGCAATAAGGGAGAGACATAACCGGCCCTCATACATGTTTGTAACTCTGTGCATATAACAAACATTTCTTAAGTGAATAAATGAAGTGTCTAGGGAATATCAGAATGATTAGATTATTTCCAATGACACTTGATGATTCATGGTAAGAGCAAGGTCCGGAATCAGGGCTGTCTATGTGAGCATGCTATTTCGCTGTATTTAAACCATTTCTCCTTTAGACACATCTCACACAATTAACAAGCAGTACAAACTATTTTAAAAACCCTGGTCAACGAGGCTCTGAAACACTACATCCAAAGCTACTATTTCATTCTGTAAAATTAAAAACACGTTTACAAGGACTAAAAATTCAAAAAAGTGAATTCAGAAAAGAAGCTACAGTTTCTAGGAACTGGAAAGTGTGATTGGACGGATTTATCTTGGCAGACTTAGGTTGAATGCCCCATGAGTGATTCAGAACGCAGTCAGTATCCAGAGGGCAGAAAGAACCAGTGCACATGAAACAGAGTGGTTGACCATCGCCACGCCACTCATGCAAGCGCAAAACAGTTGTGATGGGAAAATTTTAGCACCGACTACGGTAAATATGTGTCTTAATACCAAAATTTGCTGTCATCACAGGCACAAAGGAAAAGGACTGCAGTCAAACCCAATTTATTAAATTTGATCAAATAGTGTTTAATTTGCAAAATATTCCCATTCCCTGTAGGGTGCTTCAAGAAATAAAAGACAGCTACTGTCAGTCTAGTACAAAGAAGAAGGAAAGCATCTGGAATTAACACCAAAATACTTTTCCTGGAAGAAAATCTATTGAATTTTGAAACACTCCTTCAATGGTGTAATTATAGTTAATTTTTAAAGCCTCAAGTCTGGCACACTGTCTTGAGAACTATTTTTTTTTAATTATCTGAAAGCGCTGAATGGTTTGAAGCTAAAGTCTTATTTGGACCAATGAGTTCTTGTGAGAACTTCTGCCTTCCCATTAGTTCTCAGGATAAAAGGATTTAATGAGAAAATGATGAAACAGAGAGTTAGCTCTAAAAAATTATTTCTTCCTTTCCATCAGAGAAGCTATTGATCTTGGGGAAATGGGTAGTTAAGTATAGGAAGACAAGACTTTGATTTAAAAGGTTTGATTGTATTCAAAATTTTAAAAAATGACATCCACATGCATTAATTACTTTGAAAAGATGATATTAGGAAGATATATTTGTTACAGTCAAATAATAGAGATGACTAATTAGGGTTACATGCTTGTTATTTTCATTGTATGCCTTACAAAAGGTATGAGGACAATGTGGAGGTCCATTTGTAGGTAAGTTTTTGAAAGGATGTACGATAATACTTTGAAAGCTGGTCTATTTTCTTCAGACCTGTGCTTAACTTTTATCAAATATCTTTGGAGTAAAGTGATAATGCCCAGGCTTGTTAAAAGCATTATTTTAGCCATGTTTTCTTTCTAGATAATTTATCTAAAAGGGGGGTGTAGAGAGATGGGTCAGCTGTTTAGAGCATTTGCTGATCTTGCAAAGGACCTGGACTTAGTTCTGGAGGCTCACAACTACCTATAATTCCAGTTTAGAGAGATCAGAGTAGTTTTCTGGATTCCATGGACACCTGCACACAGATGGCTCACATCCCGACAAGCAGGCACACATATAAAAACATAAAATAGATAAAAGATAAAATCCAAAAATACTTTATCACAAAGCAAAATTAATAATTCATTATGTAAAGTATGAAGATGAAATTCTTGTTTAGAGACCATGACAGGTGAAAAGACAGCTGCCTGCTATTCATGAATCATCAGTACTTGTGAACATTCTACTTCTCATTTCTCTGATTTTAAATACACACACACATACACACATTTGTTCAGTGCATATGTACTGTAAGACAATGTTTTTGCTTACCGCATCCTGGCTGCCAATCTTCCCCCCAATCCTTTGATTTCTCAAGACAGGCTTTGTCTCTGTATAACAGCCCTAGCTGTCCTAGAACTAACTCTGTAGACCAGGCTGGCCTCAAGCTCACAGAGACCCACTTGCCTCTGCCTCCCAGTGCTGGAATTAAACCAATGCCGAGCCTGGCTGCCAATCTTGAACGCGGTTCTCTATGGCTCTTGCCTCTCTGGTATTCATATTCTTTTGCAGATGCTTTTTTCATGGCATCAGGATTTATTAACGGGACTAATGATCCACATAAAAGTTTGTGACAAATCCAGGGCCATGGAACACTTTTGGTGTGTTTAGGGTGCTATTTCAATTTACGGCACACTGCACGACCGAAGCAAAGTATGTCTACTCCTCCCTGTTCTGATGGACAGAAGTCCAGGATCAAGTTACAAGTCACGAGGATTCACTTCCTGGTTTGAATATGGTTTTCTTTTCATTAAGATAAAGATGAATATCTTGCATATCACCTTAGAACCTTCATCTGGCGATGGATCGAGGTAGAGACAGAGACTCAGTTTGGAGCAACGGTCTGAGCTCTTAAGGTCCAAATGAGGAGCAGAAGGAGGGAGAACATGAGCAAGGAAACCAGGACCACGAGGGATGCACCCACCCACTATGACAGTGGAATTGATTTATTGTGAGCCCACCAAGGCCAGTTGGTCTGGGTCTGAATAAGCATGGGTTGAAACTGGACTCTCTGAGCATGGCGGACAATGAAGGCTGATGAGAAGCCAAGGACAATGGCACTAGGTTTCGATCCTAATACATGAACTGGCTTTGTGGGTGCTTAGCCTGTTTAGACGCTCACCTTCCTGGACATAGATAGAAGACCTTCGTCTTCCCGCAGGGCAGAGAATTTGGACTGCTCTTCAGTATCGAGAGGGAGGGGGAATGGTGTGGGGGGAGGAGAAGAGGAGTGGGGATAGGGGGAGGGGACTTGGGGGAGGGGGCAATATTTGGGAGGAGGGGAGGGAAATGGGAAACGGGGAGAAAGTGGAAATTTTAATTAAAAAAGAATAAAAGAAAAAAAAAGATAAAGCAACAGGACTGAAGAATATTGAACCCTTTTGACAATTCCTCACCCTTGTAATCTAATTAGCCCCTTCCAAACACTCATTTCCTAATACCCTCATATAGGGAGTTTTGACTGAAGCTTACAAATTTTGCAGGGACATAAACAATCAGTTCACAGCAACACACTGACACTCCCGCACTATGCAACCTTGAATATTTCGTTCAGAGAAGAGGTAGCAATTGTAATAACATGGGTACTCAAACAATCTAATAGAGGTGTCTGTATTATGATTACTAGACCTCCAACTACCAACAGCCATTCATTGGTAATGATAGCCTTGAGAATCAAGTCTCTCATTCTCAGACAAACCTTCAGAAGACTGTTACCTGCCAGCAGCTGAATTGCATGTTTCTAGGAAACTCTAGGCCAAAATCGCCCATCTAAGTTGCTCTCTAATTCAACACCCACAGAAAGAAAGAGTTAAAATGTTCATTAATATTTTAAGTCATTAAACTGTAATTCAATTTTTGTGTAATAAAAGATAGTTAATACAGTCTATATTTTATATGAGAGAAAATTTAGGATATGTTCAATGATCATATGTTTTCAAAGATCTCTTTATCTCAAACACACATATTTAAAAGCCTGTGCTATGCCACCCTTATGTTTGAATCCATAAAAACAGACTTTGCCATTTTATAGTTTCCTCATTTGAAAATTATATAATTTTCATTATACAGTCTCAACAAAACAATTATCAAGAGTGATCTTAACATTTACTTTAATATTACTAATCATTTGTTTTGTACGACATGAAGGTTTTAGCTAGCCAATATTTAAAATACTTTAATGTCTCTTATGTAGCCTAGGCAACACATGAACTTAATAAAAGTTAAGACTGAGTACATCAAGACTATGAACAGGACATCAAGATTCCATTTCTGCAGAATTGTGTTCTCTGTAAAGGAACAGGGGAGATGGATTGATATGTGTACTTGTTACATCCTCAGTATGTGTTCATGGAAGGATCTCATGGAACTTGAGTCTTCATATACCCAACATATTTGAATACTGCTTACTAAAATAATGAAATTCTGCAAAATTTCTGTCCTTATTCAAGAACAGACTGAGTACCAATACTAAGGGAAAATATAAAATATCTTTATGTCCATTACTTTTAAATTATTTTAATTTTTGAGTTTTAATATTCTTCTTCTTCTTCTTCTTCTTCTTCTTCTTCTTCTTCTTCTTCTTCTTCTTCTTCTTCTTCTTCTTCTTCTTCTTCTTCTTCTTCTTCTTCTTCTTCTTCTTCTTCTTCTTCTTCTTCTTCTTCTTCTTCTTTTGGTGGTCCACACCTTTAATCCCAGCGCTTGTGAGGCAGAGGTAGGTGGAGCTCTGTGAGTTCCAGCAAGCTTGGTCTACAGAGAGAGTTCCAGGAAAACCAGAGGTACACAGAGAAACTACCTCAAAAAAGGCAAACCAAAAAACCCCAAACAGATAATGATGCTGAAGATAATAATAATAATAATGCAGATACTTTTGCTATAGACAGCTACAATATATCATTTCTTTTTTATTTCCAATGGAATTGCAACATTTCCCACTTCTTGCCCTCCCTTCAAACCCTCCTATAGACTCCTCCTTGCACTGTGTGACTCCATTCCTCATTTTTCATTAATTATTGTTATACACACACACATTTTAAATATATAAATACACTCTGCTCAGTTGATATAATGCTACTTGTGTGTATACATGTTTTCAGGACTGACCATTTGGTACTGAATAACAAAGTGGTATGCTCATTCCTGAGGAAAACTGTTTCTCCTGCTCTCAGCATTCCTTAGTTACTTATAGCTCTTTGCCTAGGGTTGGGCCCTCATGGGCTTTCCCCATCATATCCCTTGACATGTCTATTACTATTGTCTTTTCTCAGGTCGTATTTAGGGAGTCATGTGGCTGAGACTTTACGGGTGAAGCTTCTGACACTAGGAGAAGATACAATGCTACAGCAGACTCTCTATTCTCTTTAAATGTCTTAAAAACTTTCACCTGCATTTAATCTTCATGGTGCATGTTCAGTGTACATCGACTGCTACATAAGAACATTTTCATGTACATATAGGTTATGCACTGAGCATATTACCTCCTCCTTTCTTACCTTTTTTTTTTTTTTTCGAGACAGGGTTTCTCCGTAGCTTTTTTGGTTCCTGTCCTGGAACTAGCTCTTGTAGACCAGGCTGGCCTCTTTTCAATCACCCCCTTCTCTCCCAGTGTTCACCTAGAGAGTTCCACTCTGACTTTCACGTTATACATAGTTACAGGGTTTAATGTGTCCATGTAAACACTAGGAAGCATGATTGAGAGAAAACATAGTTACTTTCCAGTGGAGGCTGGCCTAAGTTGCTTAGTATTCTCTCCAGTTGCATACATTTTCCTGGATGACATAACTTTGTTCTTTTTCATGTGTATTATTTTTAATATTTTAATAAGCAAATAGACATTTCTCTTCAGTATCTCCAATGAATAGTAGAGTTGTGAGAACGTTCTCTGTGAAAAGTGTAAAAAGCACCGGGTGCCCCCCCACTGCTTCACCCACAACAATCAACTAACCTAGATGCTGGCCTCCCAGGAACATTGCTTCCGTGGCTTAGGCATGTGTATTCACCTGTGCCCCTATTTGTCTAGGCTATTTAGGAGGAGTACCACTTAGGCAGGTGGCTTGGGGAGGTTCAGGAAGAAATAAACTAGCTAATAATGGTTTTGTTCGACTTTGCGTTTAATCATTAATAGGGAATTAAGGCCTTTGTAATTGGTCTCTATTGCATTGTATGTACTTAATTTCTGTTTTAGTGAAAGAAACAACAAAAAAGCAACTGAACTTTTTCTCAGAGCTAGGAGGTTATGAAACATTTAATTCATTTGCATTGGTTTCTTTTGAAAATGCTAATGAGCATTTCATTAGTTAGGCCTAATAATAATTTATAACCCATGTAAATTACTTTGAGGAGGATATGTTCTTCTTTATTCCTCCTTATAGGAGATGGGATAGAACTGCCTCTGGGGAAAAGGATTGATTGGGAAGCAGGTGTGGTATTATGGAGAAAGCAGTTTTAAGATAACCGTAGGCTACATGAAGAAAGTGAACATTTGGAAATGAGAAATGAGAAGAAAAAAGACTCCACACTAAAGAAAAGTAAACAGAATAGTTATCTCAGTTATTGACAGACTAGAACACCTACAGAAACTGTCTCTAAAATTCAGGAAGTCGTAACTACTATAAATGATTTTTAAAACACAGCATAGAATTTTTCTGGAGTTGTGTCCTTGTGTTCCCCCAAATACAGGAAATTAACTTCACCTTTCAAATTTGTCATTTCCCTTTACATTCTCAGAATGGGCAGAATATGAATATTTGTAATGAAAGACATTCTAGGGCTTGCTTTCTTCTAGTCCAGGCATCAACGGGTTATTAAAGAACCTTCAATATGTTTTTGCCTGTCTCTGGGACTGTCTTCCTCAATCCCAGGAATGAAATGATTAAAAATTGGGACATAAAACTGGAACCAGGTCCAGATCCAACTGTGGTATGCTATGCCTACAAAGTAAGTTTTCTCCTAGGATGTAGCTTCAAAACCACTCCGAGAAGCCCTTGTTAATGACCTAGTAATTGTTTTAATAGCTCCTCAGTCAAGTGTGAAGTGTTGTACCTGACATGTCGGCAATGTATGAAAAATGGTGAGCCCACACCCTCTGCTTCTGCCGCTGTACAGTGCATCATTAACATTCCTGCTCACATTTTAGCTTACTTAGCAATAAAACTTTATTTACTGTATCCATAAAACTTGTCTCTGACTATCTAAGGAAGTTTCTATACAGGTCGCTTTGTGAGAGGATCGAAGGACTGCTTGATGAGGGAGGAGTTTATTGCTATTTTTCATTCACCTTCTTAGCTAGGCAACAGAGTCATTTCTGTCAAAGTTTCTCTGTTTCCTTCCAATGAAGATATCTTCTCAAATCTCAACAAATACTAATAAAATATTTGTTTAGGTAAATATCCAATTGATATTTTTAATTAAAATTTTTTTCTGAGGCATTTATTGTATTCTATGTACCAGAGTCCCTTCTGGCTACTAAAGATATGAAATTGAACAAAATTCAGAATATTTCAGATAGTATAATCTAGTGAAAGAGTTAAATATGTGTATGTATGTATGTATGTATGTATATATATATATATATATAGTGTGTGTGTGTGTACTTGTTGTTCTTTACACATAAACAAAACACATGTCCTTAATCTGTTATGTGACGTCATAAGAGATCAACTTAGACTGGACAGTTTATAAATAATAGAGATTGATTTTGTAGGGTTCTGGAGTCTGGGTAGTTCAAGACAAGGTTCCCACACAGACAAGGGCCTTCTTGATTAGGGCATGATTAGGACATTACATGGTGACAGTGCACTTAAGAGAGGAGGGAGATGTCCCTACTCCTGCAACAGCTCGCACTTCCATGAGTACTGTACTGATCCATCCATGAAGGCAGAACCCCTGTGACCTCCCTAAAGGCCATACCTCTTAAGAAGGTTACAATGGGGATTACATTCTAACCATAGCATACATCTCATAGATAGTGGTTACATTTTTATATAGAGAAATAAGAAAAACTCAGAATTAGTTTGGCAGATGCTACTTTACCGACTTGGCCAGAGAAAGTTGGAATCTGTCCAAAGAACTGAAAGAAGGATGAGAAATGGCCAATAGGTGAATGGAGGAAGAAATTTCCAGGCAATAAAAAATAGAAAAAGTACTGGTGGGGGGAGAAAATACCTAATATGCTTCTGGAAGATCAAGGAGTTCAGTATAGATGAACAGTAAATACAGAACACATTAGTAGACAAGGCCAGAGACATGAGGCATGGAGAAAGCATAGTTTGTTGGACCCCACAGCAATAGAGAGACCCAGAATAGATTTTTCCTGCATGAATTGGGAGAGTTCAAGACAAAGAAGTTATTTAGTCTGAGTTTAATACTTAAAATTTTCATCTAGCTACCATGGGGGGGGGGTAGAAAGAAAGAGTTTCTCTAAGGTGAAAGTGGTAAAGGAGAAACTAATTGGAGATAAAATTCATTTATCCAAGGAGGACACAGTGAGCTAAGATTTTTCTAATACAGAATGGGTGAGAAGTGATTGACTTTCAGCTTTTGGTAGATTTGGAGACAGTGGAGAGTAGCTGTGGGCTTAGAGACAAAGTAAGGGTGGTATAGAATATTTAATATGAACAACAGCATCAACATTCCATGAATGAGCTGGTGAATAATGAGTAATTACCATGGACCAGACTTATAGAAGAGTGAAGGCCATGGGTGACATAGTAAGAATTGAAGGCCTATGTAAGAGACAGTTTCTCCTATACATTAGATACTACATGCTCTTGCCTTTCAAGCTTTAAGAAATAAGGAAAGATGGTTGTATCAGAATGGATTGTTTTGCAGCTCTTAGAATATGAATAATTGTGATCTAGGCAAAAATGAGATGATTCTTGCAAACACAGTAGCTGGGAATTTAGTAAAGTGTGACCAACGTAAAGCAAGCTGCAACAACAGTTATCATGCCTAGATCTTACTCTCTGAGGGAGGGAGTACAGGGTGTTGTAACTCTAGTGTTAAAGTAGAGATGTTCTGTAAGAGCTTTCAGTGGACTCAGAACAAATAATGCGTTTACAGACCTTAAGCTAAAATGAAAGGACACACTGCATTGATTTTCCTAACTTCTCAAATCTCTAATCTCTTGCTGCCATTGTGTTTACAAAAACCACATGGTAGGAAAGCCCATGTAACAAACTCTACAGAAGATAGCCTAGGAGTGAGATGCATGGAACTTGGTCATAGTGGGGCAAATTCAGCATCGAATGAGCCTATAGAAGAACATGTATGCAGGAAGATTGCAAAATAGGAGAAAGGAAAAATAATAGTCTTAGGTTCCCAATGATTGTCCTGTGTGTCCTGCACTTGAAATCATCCATTTCATTTTCAGTTCCTCTTTATTTTAAAATAAATTTAGAGTGAGGTATTTCTGAGCAAATAGTTCTTGAGTAGCCTCCACCTAGAATCTTCCAAAACTTCCATCTGCATAACGTGTATATTCACTAGTAGAACTATTATTAAACTATATATTAAAACTAAGAATTAGTATTAATAAGTATTAATTAATAAGTATTACAAGTCTTTCTAATAATATGTTTGGTTGTCAATTTTTTGTAGGAACACTGAATTAAGTTTCCCAAATGAAATTTAATTGTTAATCTCTTTATTTCTGAAAAGCTTACTAATGATTTTTGGTCTTCACATTTCTAGAAAATATCAATCTTTTGTTTAGCTGAGTATTCTATAATTCCTTTTGGAGTCAAATTCTCAAGCCCCAGTGAATCTTTCTCAGAGTATCATATTTCTGGAAGCCTGCTGTAAATTTGTCTTGGTTCATATTAGTATCACATAATTATTATGCAATTGCTAATTTTATTAATTACACAGAAAGTCAATTTTGCTCTAATAACATGTAGATCTAATTTTCCTACTGTTTCTGTGATCAAATATGGTAACCAAAAGTAATTGTGGTTTGTACGAGAAATGTCTCCCGTAGGTTTACGTATTCACCCCACTTAGTGATGCATTTTGGGGAGGTACAAAACTTTAAGTGATGGAGCCTTGCTGAGGTACACCACTCGGAGTGAGCTTTGTGATTTTACAGCCCAGCCCTACTTCCTGTTCTCTCTTCCTGCTTCCTGTGTGTAAAGAAAATGTGAACTTTATGCTTTCTGACATTTATGTCAGTTTCTTTCACCTGCTGGCATACCTATGATAGACTATCCCTCTGGCATGTAAGTCAAAATAAACTCCTTCTCACACAACTTGTTTTTGGCTTGGTATTTTATCTCAAAACAGATAAGTAACTAACCACAGCATCTTAGGAAGTAAAGAGTTTATTTGGCTGGTAATTCCAAGTCAGTGTCTGTCACTGAGAGAAGTCGAGGCAGGAAATCAAGATAAGATCTGGTCACAGTCTATCACTAAAAGAAGTCAGGCATGAAATAAGATTCAAAGGAAAACCTGTTTGCTGTTCCAAAGAGCATTACCTCTAGCCAAGAAACTTCGCAGCCAAGAAGCATGGCAGAAATCATGAAGGATATTGCTTTCTGGTTGTCAGGAATATATTAGCCATTTTCTTACATCATTCAGATCCATCTGCCCAAGGAATGGTGACATCCATAGTAGGCCTGACTTTCCTCCATCAATTGGCAGTTAAGACCTCACCAGCACCACACAAATATGCCCACAGGCTAACCTGATGTAAAGAATTCTTCAACTGAGATTCTCTTCAATTCCAAGTTGTGTCCTAAAGTTAACAAGGACACATAGTATCATTGGGTTCATACTATTCTTTTACTCTCTCTTAGCTTTTTTTCTTTATTGAAATTGTGGCTTTTCATATATAGTTTGTCTTTTTTCAAATCAAAAGTAATATTCTTTCAGTAAGGTCACCCCAGCACAGCTAATAGCTTTAAGAGATGACAATTCAGTGTGAGGGAAATGTTCTTGTGGACAATGGGTCTCTGAAGTCATAATGCCCATTACTGACAAGGTGGGCAGGAGAAAAACCTTATAATAAATAACACACATTTTCTCTGAAAAGAGGAAATAAAAACAACCTTGTGGTAAACAGTCCTGGCCTTGAGCTCTACCGAAGTGTGGGGCTTGGCCTGTCATTGCTTTGTGTAATCTTTGGTGAGACACTTTGTCTCCCATTTTCCCACTCTTGCCATTACTTATTGAATTCACTTATACTCTGACCTTTTACAAAGGACTTGAGATAACCTTGGGTGAATCAAATTTGCCATGTATTCTGCAGAATGTGCAAGGTTACTGCTGGGAATAAATTGCTTGAGTTAGGGTATACAGCAGTGTTTTGAGAACTATGAACCTTCCACAAGGAGAAGGTACGGCTGTGTGTGTGGTCTAGATTTTTTCACCACTCATAAATTATATTCCTTTTACACTGCAATATACTGGCACCTGGTTTTACTGAACATAAAATCCTTAATGGGAACAAATTTATTGGCCCTTTACCTCATTGTATAGATTTTTAAAGAGCTGGATCCATTAATCTCTGTTTACATTTGCCCTTTGGGTGTTGATATTCTTTAATCATAGGATATGCTTTCTCCCAGAAAAAAGATTAGATTTTATAATAAATTCATCCATGCCATTAAAACACTATATACATTTTCAAACATGGACTTTAAAGAATTAAGATTCTAGAGGAAGGAGAAAAAGCCTTTTTACAGCTCATTGACTTGTCAATGATGCCTTCTTGGGGTAACTTAAAGCAAGCTCTGATGGAGCAGTTTCTACAGATTTCCCCAGGAAGTGAGTATGTATATATCATAATCTGTCCCCAGAATATATATTTAAAGAACTGGCATGGGCAGGGTTAAGTCACTTAAGAGCAAAGAACTAGAGACAGTCTTTGTAGTAGCACAGCCTGCAGCACAGGAGTCTTCTCTTTTGCAGACTGCCATTTGAAGCATTTGAGGCTTTTCACAGTTGCTCTGCAGCTGAAACTCAGCCCAGGGTACTTCCCGCCTCTGCAGGGGTTTGGCACATGGCTTTGCTTCTTTTCCACTTGGGTGTCTCTAGGCTTCTAACTGATTGGGATGAGGATAAGCTCTCCTTCTGCTGTCACTTTTATTAGGAGAAGATGTATTTATTTCAGAGATACTCACACTGTCTTTAATGCATTTAGTTAGATTTGGGACGGCTACAGTGGGCATAGTCTCTCTCTCTCTCTCTCTCTCTCTCTCTCTCTCTCTCTCTCTCTCTCTCTTTCTCTCTCTCTCTCTCCCCCTCTCTCTCTCCATTCCTAGTAGCTTGGTGTTCTTGGTTTTGTCAGTTTACATTGTCATACAGAGTGAATGTAACTCAGTAAAATGCTATTAGTAAATAAAAACACACCATTATATTTTGTGATCTCATACTAATATCTAAACACATCTGTACTCTAAAAGAAAGTCTCAGTGCTCTGCTAAGGCTCCTGACTAATATCTGCTCATCTGTATTAATCAGAAACTAAAATCTACACTTACTTTTACCTAAGAACACTTTGTGTTTGAAGTCATCCTACAGACAAACTGGAAAATACACAATGAGAAAAGAAGTCTGTAGACCACCATAGGGACATTTAGCTCAGGGGCATTGCTTAAAATATGAGACCTAGAACTCAAACTGGCACTGAATAGAAGAGATGATGATAACACCATTGTTTGTAAACACCAGTCTCTGTTTAAAAATAGAAAATGCTCTATGTGTACAATGTATTTTGTATTTTATTATTATGTTCCTATCAGAATGCAACTGCAGGCCTGCATGCACTTATAAGGAATGGGTGGTAATGTAATGTCAAACAATGTCATGACCTAGGAAGTCTATTCTCATACCATTTATGTATGTGTGGGGACCAACACGAATATTTTGAAACACATATATTTATTTACAATGAGAAGATTTAAAGATAAAACATGACTTTTGTATATTTATTTTCTTTTCATATCTGAACACACCTTTCTTGTGTATACTTGAAATATATGGATTTGTTTACCAGTTTTTATTAAATCAAACAGATCCAAACCACAAAAGAGACTGTCTTTTCCAATGCACTGCCTCCTTTGAGAGGTTGCATTCCTTTCATGTCCGTGTACTCTAGCAGCTACTGAGACATTTGTTCTTTGAATAGTGCATATTTGTGTCACACACGTGTCTGCCTTCAGGGATTGGAAGGTACCAGCGTGAAAAAAGCATGTTGAACAAAAACTAAGAGAAACAGGAGAGCTTGGAATCCAGCCAGAACCCAGGGGCCAGTTATCCTCAGCCTCAGGCTATTGCTGCCATGGAGTCTTCAATGCTGAGCACTGGAATCTGATTACTTTTCCTTAGGAAAAGCTGGAAATTCAGATCATATTATCCACATTAAAAGTAATACCTTTTGAAAGTTCATTTCTTTGTATATTCCACTTATAAATAGTATTTTTTTTTATCAGCCTAGAACCTGTTAAGCTGCCTACAGGATTCCTACCACAGGTTCATTCACGATATAATAGATGGAAGAAATAGAAAGATTTCTATTTTGAAGATTGAATCATATCCCATTATTCATTTCACTTCTTACTAATCTGATGATATACACTTATTTTGGTATTGTATTTGAGATACTGTTAACGATGAAAGAGTGAAGATTGGAGGCAGAAGCTACACACCAATAATTTTATTTCTTATATACTCAGAAGGGATATTGCTAGAGTATTTAATAATTTTGCTTTTAATTTTTTAAGTTGTCAGAAGATAAGGGAAATAGGCAGATATTGATCAAAATATACAAACTCTCAGCTAAGACGTGTGCCACATCTGGAGACTTAACATATGATAGTTTGCTTATAATGTAATATAAATTTATGTTTGAAATTTCTTCTGTATACTTACTATTTTTCAATGCACATGCAAATTTAATGGATGTACTAATTAGATTTTTTAATGGTCACTATTTGAATATGCATGCCTTGTATTTTTTTTTTACCTTGGATATACACATTTATAGCTGTCAGTTGTACCACTATAAAGCTAGAGTAAAACATTATTTAAAAAGCATATGATTAAAAACCTAAAGCAAAACAAACAAATATATTTTGATAGTTTGAAATAAAGTATTTCTGCAAGTTTAAGCTTGCGTCAGCAACCTAGGTGTTACCCTGGCTATAGAAGTTAGATTCTGGTGTATCTCTGTCTTTTTCTGTATAAAAATATGTATTTATTTTTTATGCGCAGGCTTCTGCATTTATGTCTGTGCACCCCAGGCATGCAGAGCCCACAGAAGCCAGAGGAGAGTATCCATCCCCTGGAACTAGAGTTACAGAAGATTGTGAACCTCCATACGGGTGCTGTGAATGGACTCTGAGTTCTCTAGAAAAAGTGTTCTCTAACCAACAAACATTCTTTCCATCCCCTGAGCATACCTCTTACACATTCCTAATCCTCATAGCAATTTTGAGATCAGAAATTATTATTATTATTATTATCTGACTAAAATAGAGAAATTAGATTCCATGACATTTCAGTATTTTCCAGATCTGCAGCTCTACCATGGGGTTGCATAATGTCTGGAGTTTGCTGATGGCAGCTCTAGACGTCAGTCCTCCATCTCCAAAGTTTTGCATGTGCACTGCTTGACACTGCCGTCACTATCATGTGGTATTTCGTTTATCACCAATGATGAATACCAGCTACCTGCACTTTTCAAAAATTTTTATTAAAAGTAATAGCTATATTCAAATTGAAGACATCTTCTTTCTTTTACTACCTCCTTGAGATTCAAAATTGTCATATGCTGGGGATTAGGTTCCTTATAGTTGACTGTTTTTACGTGTTGTCCAGTATCTCTTTTCCCCCACTGTATGGCTTCCTGTAGAATTAAAAAAGAGTTGCCACCATATTCCCTAGCAGCCTCACTTCTGAGTATATTGGCAATAAAAATAAAATAATTATTTTGGTGTGATGTCTGCATGCCAGTGTATTTGAGCCTATTCAAACCAAATCCAATCTAACCTCACAGATACACAAAGGGATTTGCAGTTTCTGTTAGAGTTTGGAGATACCAGATCTTTCTTCCACCCTTTTACTGTCCTATTATTTGGGTCTGTTTTTTTCTTTATATTAACTTCATTCACTTAAAAGTTATTTTTTAAGAAAGACTTCAGGTCAACCACATTTCAGCCTGGAGATCCAGGAAAGAAGAAATAAACCCCCAAACTTGTTTTGGTAAATAAACTCTCAGAGCAAGAACCAACTGGGCTACTATTTCCAGGAGGTTAGATGTGATCGGTCATCTGAACGTACTGACTTGAACAGGTCGCACTCTCTAAAAGTACATGCCCGTTCTGAAACCTCAAAATGAGACTGTCTTCACCTGTTTTTAGACATAATTCAATATTTTGCAGGCTTTATGAAAAGAAAAGAACCAGATATAAACACACTCATGGAAGACAGCGTCGAGACATGTGAGAGAAGGGACAGGGAATGGAGGCTGACTGGCACACTGTAGCATACCATGTAGTACCAGTTATGTCCAGACAGCAATAACTAGATCCTAGAGGGAAAGTCTGTAATGAATGTGTCTCTTTAAGACCCCCAAGAAGGAACAACACTCATGATAGTTTTGCACTTCTGACCTCCTGTACTATGACATAAAAAAAAAAAAAAAATCTAGTGCCTCATCTACCAAGATTGTGGTGCATTAATGGTGCAGTCCATAGAAACTAAGTTTCCACCATAACAACCACGAAGTGAGAGAGTGGCAGTCCTCAGTTAGGGCAGATGCTATCTGATGAAAATGTAGAAAAGAAATATTGATCCAAGCAAATAAAAACACAAGTGAATACCCAAAAGGAAATTAAAATTATCTAGTGGTAGTATTGAAATGTTCTTGAAGCACTTTTCAAACCACAATTATCTATGTACATTTGTTGATGTTTTTACCCCATTAACATACACAAACATGAGAAAACCCCAGTTAGAAATAACAGCTTAAGAAACTGCAGATGTGTTTAGGAAAAGCAAGAGTGAAATAGTGTCAGGATGGGAGAGAGGACAGAAACTAAACCAGTGCCCAATGCTTACGCTGTGCTTTTAATGTTCATCATCACGTACACAACTGAGTCCACACAACCTTCATTGCCCAATGAAGTCTGCATTTCTGAGTGTTTAGAAAATGTCTCCTTTTTATCCACAATACAAAATTGGAGATTCCAGCACTCAGAATTAAAGCATCCTTAGGAGAATCAAAACCCAATTTAAATTAAAGGCCCAAAGCAACAAAAAAATGGAATTTGGAGAATAATTAAATAATTAAAAGTTTTAAAATACTGTTATAATTTTAATGCATTATATTTGACATCTGAAACAAAAGCTCACCCACTATGCTGGTACTTAAGATCAAATGATCAAAAGACAAAAAGAAACAGGCCATAAAACAACCACACCAATCATAAAGTTAAACACTATTCAAGAGCTGTAATTAATAATGTCAGTTATAAACAGCACACTGGGCAGTTGCAGCTAAACCCTGGGGCAGTCTTAGAATGAATCTATTCGTGGGAAAGTCACGATGTATGTTTTCAGTAGCTGAATGAATGCTAACATGGCACGAGGAAGACAGAGTGAGGAAGTGCTAGTATTGTTCTCTTTCTTCACCTGGTTGTAGATAACATGGGCTTGTTCCTCTTTGAAGATGAGACAAGTCAAGGACAAAGTGGTGCTTGTACTTTACAGCGATTTGTACTTTAGTAGCTCTTGTTTCCTTCTGTGATACTAGGGAGAACTCAAACCCTGAAAAGGACGGCACAAATAGAGGACCAAATAAACAAATAGTTGCTTCTCAGTTCCCTGTAGTGCTCAGTTCTTTTATATACAAAAAACAACGTTTGTGATATTTCATTTCGTAAGAATGAACCAATCTGTACGTATAAGGCCCTGCCTCTGTGTGTGTGTGTGTGTGTGTGTGTGTGTGTATGTGTCTCTGAAAAGAACACTATAAAGAATACGCCATCAATAGCAGCACAGAACATAACTAAAAAAGACACTGCATTTAAGACTGTGCATGTGTAAACTTCATGTGTGCTCACTTGGCATAGCTCTCTGCATTTCTTATTAAATCCATACTTACACAAACCATATGACCTTACAGATTTTCAACTATGAACAGTTTTCATTTCTCTTGCTTTTTATTTTTTTATCCAGACTACAATTTGTTCCTTTCTTTAAAAACAAATCCAAGATTATATAATGTCTTCCCTTTTCTTTCCTCCTCTAAGCCTTCTCGTATTCCTCTCCTTTGAGCAGGAGAAATAGTCTCCCTCCAGGGAAGAACACACTAGTTATTGTAAAATACAAATGGTCAGCCCTGGAAACATATACATATAGGTAACATTAGACAGACAGAGAAAATTGTTTCTAAGTTTTCTTCTTATTAAAGTCAAATCAGATAGTATTGACTTAAGGAAAGTCTAGTGACCTATTTGAGAGCCACACGCTTGAGAAATTTCTCTTTCTACTATTTTAGAAATAAAGCTTCCCTTAAAAATCAGTATGTATTTATAGTGTGGTCAAAGCAAATCCTTTATAATGTTTTAAAAGAAAAAGAAAATCAAATTATTTTGTTACTCCATTGCATGAAGAATTCAACAAAGAATCAACTAAGAAAGAATTAATAATGTGACTGTGTTTCATGCCAGAAAATGGGTCACTTATGCATGCATACATAATCACTCATTCAACAAATAAAGAGGAGCCCTGCTGTTTGTAAATTAAATTATGTGGTTCCCTCAACTGCCTGTAGTTTATTGGGATGGAAAAGCACACACTAGGTAAGTTGCATAACATTCTGAATTGATAAAAGATATCAAAAGAAGAGATAATAGAGCTACACTTCCACATACCAATGGGATGACTGCAGAAGAAGAAGTAAAGCACAGACTAGAGTGGGTCCTAGAAGACAGTGAGCTGTTAATGTAGAATGAGCGTCTTTCCTGTGTAAAGTGTGTTGGCTAGTCTGTATTGACTTGATCCAAGAACTGGAGTCAGCAGAGAGGATGGGACCTTACCCGAGAAGGTACCTTAATAAGATCTGGTTGGAAGAAATTTAAAAAAAAAAAAATAGTTATTGGTTGGGGTGAGGGACTAGCCCATTGTGGGTGGTTCCATTCCAAGGCTGGTGGTCCTGAGTTCTATAAGAAATCAGTCTGAGCAAACCAGGAAGCAGCACCCTGCCCATGGCCATCAGATCTTGCCTCTAGGTTCCTACCCTGTTTGAGTTCCTATGCTGACATTCTTTGATGATGAATAGCAGTACAGAAGTGTAAGCCAAACAAACCCTTCACAACTCAGGTCTGCTCATGGTGTTTTATGTTTCATTGCAGCAATAAGAACTCTAACGAAAATGTAAAGTAAGAGGCATTATGTGAGAAAGCCCTTGTGTGAGTTTTCGGAAGGATGGTTAGATTAATACAGTTCAAGGACCATAAGAAAAGAAGTACGCAAAACAAAGTTGGACAGAGTATGGGAGATGATTCCTTTATTCAAAGCTGGGAAAGTTGTGTAGGCTTGAACAAAATGGCATAATACAGACACCTTCACATGAAAAGAAATTTCAAGGACTTAAGGTAAGAATGATTTCATTTTGAATTGTAGTTTACCTAAACATGTTTGATTTTTCTCAATGGGAAGAAGGTAATATTATTTAAGTTTATCATGAAATGAACATAGCAAAATGGCTAAGCCTTAGAAACTGTGATAACACAAGGAAACGCCATGCCACTCCATTTCATTCTCTTCATAGTTGAATGCTATAAATTTGGGGAGGGAGTATTCTAATTACTTGATAATAACAGTGCAGTACAAAGATAAACCTAGTAGCGATTTACCGGAAGTGCTGTAGAAAGGAAGCTAATAGAAAGCCCCTGACAGGACAGGAGTTTGCATCCCAAAAAACTACCTATGCATAATACAGTTTCTTAGGTTTAAAAGGCACAGGTTTCTGATTATTGGACATGACTACCAAAGAATTTCAGGACTCCTAGGAATGTCATATAAAATGATAGAATTTGCAAAACTAAGAAATAAAAATGGAGCCAAACTTTAATACTTCAAAACGTATTGAGTCTCAGGTATCTGTCAGAGTTGCTTAAAGAGATCTTGACTTGTGATGTTTCCTTGAGCTTAGAACATAGGCCTGCTTTAGGTGGCAGTGTTTAAAGCATTCCATTTTAGGATGTACTGCTCTGAATATGTTGCATGAGAGAAGGGGATGAATCTGGTCACAGTGTATCATTTAGTAGCCTCAGCTGGCATCAGTGGTCTCTTAATGTCTGCATAGCACTTGACCAGGACCTTCTGGCTTTTATTGTTTATATTGAGAAGTCAGGTATAATTCTGATAGGTCTGCCTTTATATGTTACTTGGCCTTTTTCCTTTGCAGCTCTTAATATTCTTTATTCTGTATGTTTAGTGTTTTGATTATTATGTCATGAGGGGACTTTTTTTTTGTCCATTCTATTTGGTATTCTGTAAACTTTGTGTATCTTCATATGCACATCTTTAGTTTGGGAGAGTTTTCATCTATGATTTTGCTGAATAAATTTCCTGTGCTTTTGAGTTGGTTTTCTTCTCTTTCTTCTATCCCTACTATTCTTAGGTTTGGTCTTTTCATAGTGCCCCATAGTTCCTGGATATTTTATATTAGGCTTTTGTTAGATTTAATGTTTCCTTTGACTGGTGAATCTTTTTCCTGTATTGTTTCTTCAACACTTGATAGTCTCTCTTCCATCTCTTATATCCCGCTGTTTATGCTTGCATTTGTGGTTCCTGATGGTTTTCCCATATTTTCTATTTCCATAATTCCCTCAGTTTGTGTTTTCTGCATTGTCTCTATTTCAGTTTTCAAGTCTTGAATCATTTCTTTCACCTGTTTGATTGCTTTTTCTTGATTTTCTTAAGGGATTTGTTGATTCTTCCAATTTTTTGTCTTTCCCCCTATTTCTTTGAGAGAATTTTTTATTTCCTCTTTAACTGCCTCATACATTCTCCTAAAGTTATTTATTAAGTCATTTTCTTCTGCTTCATCTATATTGGGATGTTCAAGTCTTGCTGTTTTAGAACCACTAGTTTTTGTTGGTGTTGTGTTGCTCTTTGTGGTGTTAAGTGTATTCTTACCTTGTCTACCCATCTCTTCCTCTGATTAGTGTAGTTGTGGCTGTGTCTCTGGTGATCACTTCCAGGTGCCAGTGGATCCAAGGCTCAGATGGTTGCTCCTCCTGGTGGAGTTGAGGTCATGGTTTCTGTCACCCTGGAGATCACTCAGTGCTCCCTGAAGTCACTTTGCAGTCCCAAAGTCATTTAGGCCTGGTGCCATGGACGTTGCTTGCTTGGACTTGCTCCGGCAGTAGTTCCTGGCTAGGGCCTGCTCCTGCTAAGGTCACTTGCTGGGCCTAGTCCTGAGGATGCGGTTGGCTCAGCCCTGTTCCCATGGAGGTTGTTGACTCGGGCCTGCTCTGGTGGAGTTTGCTTACTGGGATCCAGTCCCACAGATGTCCCTGGCTCAGGCCTACTCCCTTGGAGGTCATTCCCTCATACACGCTCCTGTGGAGGTTGCTGGCTCGAGCTTGCTCAGGCAGAGGACACTGGCTCAGGTCTGCTTCCACAGAGGTCTCTGACCTGGGCCTGGGCCTGGTCCCATGGGAGGTTGCTTGCTCTGGCAAATGGTCCTGGCAAGGACATGCTCCAGAGGAGGTCCTAGTCATGGGCTATTGTAAAAGACTGTTTGGAAATACATTTCATGACATAAAAAACATTATCAAGAGTTTTATAATTACTAAGAAAAATTTTCATATATGCATGATGAATTATGGCGTTGAAAGAAAACTCTACAAATGTCTTCATGGTAAATCACCACATAAGATGAATCTACTCATTCACCACTTCTGTCAGGAGTGATTCCGAAAGAAACAGTGAGAAAATTGTCATAGAAAGAGGCTCATGTTCTAAGTGTGAACATCAAGGAAGCAGAGGTGAGCACCAGGACTCCAGTACACCCAGGAATGGAGAAACAGGCAAACAAGATCTAATTGGGAAAGACTCATCAAAGAAACAGCAGAGAGATGTGGGACTTTAAAACCCTCAACCTGACTCTCTTCCAAGTGAGACTGGAAAAGAAAAGTTACATTGTGCAGTTTGTTTGAAAGGATGCTTAGGCTGTATTCCAGGACATAAGGTTTATTATTGAAACTTTCTCCCTCTATAAAGCCCTTCCAGAGATCAATAATCAATCATAAATGTGAGTCCCTTAGGCAGATCATTTATTTTAAGTGCTTTTCACTCTTCTCATCCCAACAGTGTGAAGCATACTTTATCCAAATCTTTGAATCTGACAGCCTCATCCACTTCAGACTCGATTAGAAGCTGAATGTTGTGGAGAATAGAATAATTTATAATCTCAAAACTTAGCACTTTAGAGATAATGATGGGATGAATCAATTTTTGTTGTTTTTTAGAGAAGGAGCTTAAATATGCAAAGCTTTATTATCCACTCTCCTGCATTAATCAAATGTAACTGCCCCCTCCCCAAAATAACAGAAACAGCAAAGCTGCTTTTATTGCTGCTGTTGAAGCTGGGAAAATAACTTGTTTGTCTCTCAATTTTGAATTGACTCCAACTTCAAATGTGCAGCAGGAATATTGGGGGGACATTGTATCAACAAAAGTCAATATCTGATTCTCAAGCCTAACCCACTTTCATTTCTACAAAGAGCAGAGGGTGCAAAAGGATGCTTTCAGTCTGGTTGGGAATAGGTAGAGGAGTTAAGACATCAGGTCTAACTTCCTCTTCCACAATCCTTTCATTTTATAGTCTTAGTTGTGAGTTCTGTAAAGATGTTATGGCAGTAGCAGGCGTGCATGTGTGCATGTGATATGTGTGAGCCTGTGTGTGGGCCTGTGTGTGTGTGTGTGTGTGTGTGTGTGTGCGTGATAGAGAGAGAGAAAGAGAGTGAAAGAGTGAGAGAGTAATCACACAGAGTTCCTTCTTCAACATGCACAGTTTAGACTCTCATAAAATCTGTAGGTTTCATGTCTTCCCTGTGTGCTTCCTCTGTCATACCCACATCCCTGTCTTCATTAAAGGAATACTAAATTCTCAGACACAAATAATCCCAGGCAGTAGATTGCAGTTGTGTGGGCAGGAAAGCCTTTGCCAAAGCATCATCATTGGATCTTACAGTTACACTGAACAACCCTGTACATTTGGATATTCTAGAGCAACCAATTGAGGGAAGTCAAATCCAGGGCATGTATAGTCCCACATCAGCCAATGCAAAACTGAAAATTATCATCCAACCAGCTTCTGGCCACTCTTCCTTAAGGTGGTTCATCTCTCTGTTACATGGCAATAACAAAAATTTATTACCAATATACATGCTTTATATTTAAATTTTCCACAATTATAAGCTAATAACATACTCATTTTGCAAATAAAAAAGTGAGGTAAAGAGAGTCTAGTTCAAGATATAAATCAATGAGCGATGGAACCAGGAGTTTAAAATCCATATTGTTGATTCTCAAGCAATTCTACTGCTCTTTTACTTGGCAATAATGAAATGATTTCTTTGTATGAGTATCAATTAGATGGAATGAAATTGTTTTATGGAGAGTTGTATCTTTATTTGCAAAGAACCCCAAGCCAGAGAATTTCAGTTTGAGTGACTCCAAATGCTAAGTTTTAGCTAGCAGTCTCTACCAAATATCAGTGACTCCAACACAGGTTTTTTATTCACTTATTAACTTGAATTGTTTACAGTGAATTTATGCTGCAATATATATGTATGTTTTGTGTGTGTGTTGCCCAAGAACCAACACACTGAATATTTAATGTTAACATCTAATTTAATATTAAATACAAAAAAGGAGATTTTTCAAGGTGAAATAGAATATTCTGCTCCGAAATACACCTTCTTTATAAATGCAAACACTCAAATTCCCACTCTGACTTTTGAAAGAAAATATTGAATAAGAAGGCTTTAAGTTCTCCTTTCCCTGCTTTTTAAAAGAAAACTTCTACAAAGAAGAAACAGCTGTTGTTTTTCTATCACACATTTTCTACTCAAAGGGGCACCTCCCTTAACTGCCTGGAAGAAGTGAGCTTTTGGTTTCAAATCACTTTTTTCCCCAGAGAAATCGGAGTGTGACTCAGCTTCCCACACTAAGGTAGTCCCTCAGAGAAAGTCTTAGATGTATGTGGGAAAGGCTAAGGCTACATTTTGGTACCACCATTATTTCCTTTTGACAAACCACATGTCAGAGAACCTCAATCTGAAAATGACATGAGTTACATGTCCTCCTTCCTGTGCTTTTTTAAGGTCCTTCTGTCTTTGAGCTTTCAAGTGCGGTCTTGATTGGCATCTTTCTATAAATAAGTCATCAGAAAAAAAAAAAAAAAGAGTCGTCCTATTTCTCAGCTGCAAGATCTCTGTAGCCACCTCCTGCAGACGTGAGAGCAAACCTGGTTTGAAACCCAGCATACACAAATGAGCATGTGGACCCCAGTTTTCGAATGTTAATAGTCAAAATGATCTGGTTAATGTAAAGGAAAAAACCTACAAAGGCAAGAAAGGGCATTAGTTGGGAATTCAGTGTACGTGTTGCATGATGGTAGGTATTTTATACACTGTTTGTTGTTGCTGTTTGCTTTTCATTTAATTCTCCAGTTAAAGATTAAGCAGTCATTTAATCTTCTTCTTATTGATGGGGTGTCCGCAGTCTGGAGAAATGAAAACAACATTTGTATACACTCAACATGAGAGAAGAAACTTCCAGACTTAGGATTTCCATGATACACTGGTATTTTACACAGTATTAAGTGGTAAAAGCTGAACACAGATGAGAAAATGAAGACACCTCCAAAACCTTTAGAAAACTGAAATTAGAAATCAAACTTTAGTCTCCAACTTAATGCCAACGTTTTCATGCCAGCACTAGCTTCATATGAATATAAGACAAATGTATTTGTGAAAGTTTGCGATTGGCCCCTTTTCTATAAATGTGTGAGGCACTTGAAGGATTTCACACATTTAGGGTCAATCATCAATCATTTTATTTTGAATATGAGATGTATACTTGAAAGTTAATTGGACCAAACTTAGAATTCGGTTTTATATTGTTTCCAGAGAATTTTGGACTCATTTAGAATTAAGTCATACTTAATAACCACATGTGTTTGTTTGTATGTGTATGTGTGTTTCTTTATAAGAATCACAGATTCTTATTAGATAGAAGTGATAGAGTACTATTATCCATGCAGGTATTTACCAGCACAATATTTTATTATTATCATTTATTGTTATTAATAAGATTTAAGATCTTCTAATTGTTAAAGGATTTATTCATTTATTTATTAAAGAGGGTCTCACTCTGCAGCCCTGACTTACCAGGAAATATATATATATATAGCTGTTGAATGTTTGAGTGTAGGCAGAAGAAGGCTTATTAGTTCCCAGCTGCCCAGACCAGAAATAATCACACAAAACTATATTATTTAAACCACTGATTGGCCAATCACTTAAGCATATTGTTAGCTAGCTCTTACACGTAGAATTAACTCATTTTCATTATTTTATATTTTATCACAAGGCCCGTGGCTTACCAGCAAGGTTCCAGCTGTCAGCTCTTGTCTTTCCCCTCTGGTGGTTACATGGCATCTCACTGACTGCCTACTCTCTCCCCCTCTATCTCCTTAGAACTCCCACCTTGCCCTATTTTGCTAAGCTACTGGCCAAAACAAATTTATTTATTAAATAATAAAAGCAACACATAGACAGAAGGACTTCCCATACCATTTGAGAGCACTAGACTTGTACAAGACACTAAGATATAATGGTGACCTCAGTTTGAGAGCATACATATTGATCATCAGTAACCTCACCATTGCCATTGTGATGATGGGTAAGGTATAACATGTCTGAGAGAGTATGATGGGGAATGAACTTCTGAAAAAGTTAGTTTTCTAACTTTGTAGGATGACTAAATCAGGTCAAGAGGTGTGGAAAGATGGCTCTGTCTTTTGAATATTTGGGTGCTGGTTTGCAGAAGATGAGAGCCAAGAGCACACTAGGGAAGGAAGGCATAGTGACACAGGTTAGGGGTTATGATAAGCTGGGTGGGAGATGATAGAATTCCAATGTTGAGGTAGATCAGGGATTCATAAAGAAATGACAATGTTGCATCTGCTAGAAAGATTGCTAATATGTCTGTGGGTGGAATGGGACAAGGAGAGGAAACTAGGTTGGATACCATGAATGGGCTGTCTTGGGTATTTGATGGTGTCATACAGAGTATCAGTACTCAGACTACAAGGAATGAAAGGGCAGAAACAGCAAAATAGATTAGAGAGTCTTCACAACACAAAACAATAGTGGTGATAAATTCAGTGTGGAAGGATAGGGATGTTTGGAAAAGCTCTGAGTTCTCATTCTGTTGTTCACATCCATTCAAAATTATTCTAACCAGGAGAAGAATGAAAGAAGACACCGTACACAGTTTTCCATATGCTAACTTTAAGGTACCTTAGAAACATCGGGTGACTTTTCTTGTGGTTGTCCAGGGAAAGAGACAAGCTGCATTTTTCCTCTATTGAGCCAAGGAATATGTTTGTGAGTTATAAGCAATTTAAAGAAGGGTGGGGATAATGGCCTTGACCCCTGAGGCTTACTACTCACATGGATGATCTCTAGAATTGACAGGAATTTTTGTACTTGTTACCTGACAGTCCTGTACACTGACTAAAGCCTAGACAGCATCTGGGTTTGAGAAGTAGAAAAACTGAGATGTCCTGAGCATAGTCCATTAAAACTATACCTCTTCAAGAATAGATCCCTTACTTCATATTTATAAAAAAAAAGATCTTGAAATTAATTAGATTATAACCTTGTTGAAAACCTTGAAAATTGCTGCGCATGCATCCCAGGGCCATTAGTGACATTACCGCACCCAGCATTTTCATCACACCCAGACAGGTACTCCACAAACATTCCTGAAGAGGCTGATGATTAAAACATTTAGCTCAAAAAAATTTCAGCTTGGGGGCTGGAGAGATGGCTCAGAGGTTAAGAGCATTGCCTGCTCTTCCAAAGGTCCTGAGTTCAATTCCCAGCAACCACATGGTGGCTCACAACCATCTGTAGAGGGGTCTGGTGCCCTCTTCTGGCCTGCAGGCATACACACAGACAGAATATTGTATACATAATAAATAAATAAATATTTAAAAAAAAATTTCAGCTTATCAGCTATAACTTAAGGGAACATAAGAATTTAAAAGTTAAAGGTATAATTTCTTTTCATCCTTAATTATTTAATGTCCTTGGAACATGGCTTATTGTATTTTTTAACCTTTTTGTTACACTCGGAATCTAAAAGCAAGCTTGAATTACAGATATTTCCAATTATGAATGGAAGAAGCCACAAAACTGTCCAGAGAATCAAAATTTTAAAAATGCAGTGAGAACACATTATACATATGGTCACCACATTAATTATCTGGATTCTCTAGAAATATAAAGGCCATAACTAATAATAAGTAGCTATTATCATTTATACTTGTTCAATGTGGGACTGTGGAAGTATCTCCAAGCTCAAACATACATGAAATGCGAATGTACATGGCTTCTTTTGTCTATACTCTGGCTGTTCAGAAGTTTCATAGTTTTTTCCAGCTTGTATGGAAAGTGGAGAGACAAAATTAGGAGCGTGGTTTGAAATACCTCCAGATTCTTCCTCCTCATTGACTATGTAGAATCCAAACCCTTAATGTGCATAATGGAGCCATTACTTCACTCCACTTTATAATCTCTCTTGAAACACACACAAATAAAATACTAGCTCATTCAAAATGGCTTCGGATGAAAATAGGAACTGATATGGAAACCTCACAATGGAGCTAAATCAGCATTTATGTAAGAGGCTGTGTGTGGCTTTATTATTCTTTATTTTGATTATCCCAGTTAGTGGGAATCAATAGGTCTTCAGTACCTGTGAAATAGTGCTGATCCTTACATGTGCTTTCTCTTTCAACTGTGAGTAGAAATGTAATGGAAATGTTGCTGTCATTAAGGACTAATAGAATCTAAAGTAGTTTGAATGTTGCCAAGAACTGAACACTGTCCACATTTTTGACTCGAAGTGTCTCATAACCATCCTAGGCTTGGGAATATTTGTGGATACCAATTTGTGGGTAAGATTACGAAACTTTGGGCTATGACTCACAGCTGCCAGGTGGCAAAATGTTCCCTACCACCAAGCTCTTTGAAGTTTCCTGAGGTTCTCCAAATAGTCTCATGTGGTGGCTAATATTAACTGTCAGCTTGATGCCTTGAAAGCAGACCTTAAGCCCTGGTTATGTTAGTCAAGGTGGGAAGATACATCCTGACTGTGGGTGAAACTACTCCCGAAGCAGAGGGTGTTACTGTAAAAAAGAAGGCAAGCTAGGGTACTAGCATGCTAGCATTAGCTCATTGCTCTCGTCTCTTGATGTATATGATGGATACATATTACTAGCTGCTTCAAGTTCTTGTCACAATGATGAATAGTAACCTGGAACTGCGAGCCCAATCAATCCTTTCTCCTTTAAGTTGATTTTGTCAGGGTATTTTATTATAGCAATAGAAAAGAAACTGAGTGGGTCTTTCTCTGAAACCCCACTGTTATTGGAAGTTGAAGGGAATGGCTGTTAGATTGTTTCAGCACTGGAAAGCTCTGGTTCCTGTTTCTCCTGCCACCATTTATCAGTCGATGTCTCTGGAATAGCCAGTTACTTCGTTTGTTAACTGACGAGAGTAGCACTGTTTGCTCATAGGTTGATGTGAGGTAGCTGTTTAAAATGAAGATCCTTCAAGGTTTGGTAGAAAGATAGCCTCTTAACAATGTGTGCGATGTGTATGGTGTGTGGTGTGTGTATATGTGTGTATGTGTGTGTTTGTGTGTGTGTGTGTGCTGGAATAAGAAATCAAACAGCAATCTATAAGCAAATTTCTTACATTATAGGTGTTGAAAAGGAGAGCTATCTGAGCTATGGGGAGAGAAGTCAGTGTGTCAGATTAATGAAAGACGATCAGAGTTGTAAATCCAAACTATGCTCTACCCTATCTTGGGTCTGTTACATGCTAACAGCTGAGCAGCAAAGAATGCATTAGAAATATAAGGTCTGGCTGTGGCTGTGTTCAGTCTGCTCTAATAAAGAACTTGAGCATAGTGCCTAGAAAAATCCTAAAAACCCAGTTATTAGGATTTTGAATATTTGACTTATTCTGCTTCTAATTCCATGAATTAATTCAGGCCCTGAAAGTAGGCCACAACACATCAGTCTGGCTTAATTGCTTTCTCTGACTCTGGACTTAGCAGTTTCACATTGCTCAACGATTTAGTTCAATCTACCATTTTCAAGGTTCTCTTCCCTCAAGAATAATTAATCTCCCCAATCATCAACTGACTTGTGACGTGACTTAGAATTAGTAAAGCAAACTTCACATATGGAAAGAAGTAAGCAAATGAAAAAAAATCTCCTTAGGGCACACTTGAATTCAAGAAGGGCTGAGGATTATCCCCTAAGTATGTCTCCTAACTGGAGGGGCTTCTTATCTCTCTCTTAATGTCCAGACAGCTCCAGGACTCCCCGACTCCAGGCACAAAGAAAAGAAAAGGAAGCAAGGCCAGTCTTGAGCCCAACACTGTCTTTTGTTTCAACCTGGATACTTGCCAAGTAGATTAAAGTTCTCCACACTGTGCTTGTTCAACTGTGTTGGCAAACTCTGCCTTGGGTGACGCATCAAGTACAAGGCATGCTTGATAGAGAAGAAGCAAACACGAACAAGAAGAAAGGAAGGACGTCAGGAAGCAGGCCTAGAGACGTCAGCTAAGCAGCTGCTTCGTGAACCCAGAGGCTCTAAGAGAAAGTATTAATGCACTCATGGAAGCTTTGTTTGTGTGGCAATCTATCAAAATTGTAGAAGAGGAATCTTTACACTCAGGTTACTTTTACTGAGTGTAGTATAATATGGAAACACAACCACATTCACATAAAAGTAAACGCACAGTTGTGTTTCCATGATGTACAAGTTTTAAGGGCATGGCATTTTCTTTCTTTTCTTTTTTTTTTTAATATTTATTTATTTATTATGTATACAATATTCTGTCTGTGTGTATGCCTGCTGGCCAGAAGAGGGCACCAGACCTCATTACATATGGTTGTGAGCCATTATGTGGTTGCTGGGAATTGAACTCAGGACCTTTGGAAGAGCAGGCAATACTCTTAACCTCTGAGCCATCAAGCCTCCTTGACTGGGTTTGCTTCTGTCACATCCACCTCACCTACCCAACTGTAACCTCTACCTCCCCCATACACAAACACATCCACTGAAAATACTTATTTTTACCCACCTCAGTGGAAACAGAGCAATTATTTTAGTTTCATTGGTTAGCTGGGAGATAAATGCAATATAAAGGATGATTTTTTTAAAAAAATGAAACTCAAGCCAGCTACCTTGGCTCACACCTGTGATTATAGCACTTGAGTAGTAGAGGCAAACGTTTAAGGCACATACACACACACACACATACACTAAACACACACAGAGATGCATGCACAAGCACAATACATACACATACACACATAGAGATCACTAAAACACGAGAGATCATCAACTATAAACTTGATAGTTTGATTTCATCCAAAAAGAAGGAAATATATCAAACAGTTGTTTATTTGTGGTAATAAAGACATTTGCTGAGGATTGAACTGGGGCAGGAATGGGGTGTCACTTGCTTGCCTGGGATTTCGAACCCCATTTTTGCAATGTAACTTGAAGATTTCTGTCTCATGAAGGTGACATTTTCTTTCCTAAAGATCGAGAAGTAAATGAACTCTCAGCAAAGATGTTCAATGAAATCACAACTGGAAGGGAATCCTGCCCTAGGCAGTGTAATAACCAAGGTCAAGTTAGATTAGCTGGCTGTGTTCCTACCGTTGGCAGAACAGCTTTTCCCTCTAAATTCCCCTCTTCTACTCCCCATCGAAAGGTTAACACTGAGATAAAATGCTAGCCAAGCTTAGGAACTTTGGCATTTAGAGAAGACGTCTCAAATTTATAAAATGAAAAGATTTTCAGATAGGAACCACTAAACCATGGGATTCTTTAATTCAGGAATCAGTGACATAAATTTTGAAATATAAATTAACATTTAAATGCCAGTTTTGAAACATGCAGGCTTTATGACCATAGCAAATGATGTCAATTCTTTTGACTCATATCATATATGGTTCTTTTTAAAAAATAAAAATAAAAAAGGGATAAGGTCACAATATGAAATGCTTTGTGGGGAGGATTAAGTGAGAACAGAAATCCAGAAATCTGGAAGGCTTGTGTTTGCAGACACGGTATCTGATTCCACCCATTAAAATTAACATAATGGGCACAAATTCTACTCACTGGAGGGCCACTCAGTATGCTTCTCATAGACTGCTGTAATCGGGAGAATCTTGGAGGTTATTCTGGAAGTCACCAAAGAAAAGACTGTCAAGGGTAAGCCGGTTTGCTTTGTCTGAGAAGAAATGAGCATCAGAGTCATGTCTAGCCAGGACATCCTCCTACACTTCCAGCTTCCTTCGCTTCTCCGAGAGTTTCTGGGTCCAAGAAACCAATGATAGACACTAGCATTCTGAAGGATGTATGACATTGAAATGTGCCTTTTCATAAGAAATACTAACTTTCAAATTCCTTATTCCATTCAATCCTTCATTTGTATGTTATTGAGAAATGTCTTTGCTAATTCCAAAATGTAAGCATTCTTTTTTTTTTTCTTTGGTTTTTCGAGACAGGGTTTCTCTGTGGTTTTGGAGCCTGTCCTGGAACTAGCTCTTGTAGACCAGGCGTAAGCATTCTTTAAAAAAACAAAACAAAACAAAAAAAAAAAAACATGAATTTTGTAGGAAAGTTTCAGTGAGGTTTCACCCTCCATGCATGCACACATGCTAGTCAATCAATAATATTCCAATTAAAAGTGTGCGAGCTTGTGACTTGCTGCTTGCATCTGGGAAAGAAAGAACAACGTGTAGCCTATTTTCGGGTATTCCAAAGTATGTTTTGAAATTTAAGTAGAAAGTTGAGTGTCCTAGCTGTTGATGGAATCCAAACGTTTTGTGTGTTTGCTTTTTCAGACAAGGTAGCTATATAGCTGAGACTAGCCTCAAATTCCCAATTCTTCTGCCTCAACTTACCAAATACTGGGGTATAGGCCAGAGTTATCAAGCTTGCTTGATCCAAACTTAGATAAGATATTGGCCTATTTTTCATTTAAAAACAGACGTAACTATTTTGAGTTAGAGACAAAACAAAAACCTAAGAACATATGTATGTATATAACAACATATTTTTTTTCACAAATTTTATTGAAAAAATTCAAAGTACAATAACATGGGTTATTATGTTATTGTGTGGTCGTGAACTTGTGGAGAAAGAGGCTTTTCCTCTTTTTCTGAATTTGAGGCCAGTCTGCTCTACATAGAGAGTTCCTGGATACAGAGAAACCCTGTCTTGAAAAACCAAAAAAAGAAAAGAAAAGAAAAGTAGAACTCTTTTATAATGAAATTTTGTATTTTATGGTAATTAGGTTCAGATTGCTGCTGTTTATATTGTATATTTATACTGATTTCTATGAACATTATCAACTCACAGGCTCTACCCAACTATGTTAGCAAAGAATAAAGTTTAGTTCATTAATGTAAATAAATATTGCACAAAAATTAACAATTGCTACTAAAATAATGAATGAAAGAAAATGAAAACATAAGCATGAAACAAAAAGACACTGGTGGAACATACAAAATGTAAATTATAATTTTAGTTTTGAGATTATAATACAATCATTTTCCCGTTCATTCCTTTCTTTAAACCCTACCATATACCTTTCATTGCTCTCTTTCAAGTTCATGGCCTCTTTTTTTTTTCTTTTTTTTTTAAGTTCTTCTTCTTCTTATTATTATTATTAAAATTTTCCATCTCCTCCCCTCCTCCCATTTCCCTCCCCCAGCCCCCCACTTCCCCTCCCCTTCCCTCTCCAGTCCAAAGAGCAGTCAGGGTTCCCTGCCCTGTGTGAATTCCAAGGTATCCCCCCATCCAGGTCTAGGAAGGTGAGCATCCAAACAGACTCAGCTCCCACAAAGACAGTACATGCAGTAGGATCAAAACCCAGTTCATGGCCTCTTTTTTCATTGTTATTACGTGCATGTACATATATATTCCCAAGTAAAACTTGCTCAGCTTATATAATGTTACTAGTATGTGTGTTTTCAGGGCTTAACTTTAACAGATAATTTACCATATGAATGTCAATAACTGAAGAACGTGGCACAGATTACAGCATGGTATCTGAAGCTTACCCTGTAGTATAGTGTTTTTACTTTTGACATGTTGAACCATAATCCCATTGAAGTCCTTTTTTTCAATACAGTATTAAAATACTTCTAAATTAAATATCAGGGAAAAGGGTTGCAGAATCAAGCTGGAAAAATATTTTCATTCCAGTTAATATTTGGTGTCTGTGATGACAAATATTTGTCAATTTGGTACTATATAGATATAGAATCACTTACATCATAGTGATTCTCAACCTTCCTAACACTGCGACCCTTTAATACAATTCCTCATGTTGTGGTGACCCTCGATTCTAAAATCATTTCATTGTTACTTTGTAACTGTGATTTTGCTACTGTTCTGAACTGTAATGTAAATGTCTGATATGCAACCCCAAAGGGGTCACAACCTGTAGGTTGAAAACCAGTGACTTAGACCTTGAAGCCTGTGAGGGTATTTCCAGACGGTGTTGACTGAGGTGGAACTACCCACCCTAACTGTAGAGAGCAGCATTTTGTGGGCTGGAATCTTAGTCTGAGTAAAAAGGAGAAAGTAAACAACCCTGGCGTTGATGGCTCTCTACTTCCTGCCTGCTGATACAATGCGACAAGCCGCCTCACGCTCCTGCTACCATGCTTCCCATGCCATAATTTCCTGGGTGGTACCCTCAAACTGCAAGCCCACATAAACCCTTCTTTGCCTACGTTGCTTTTGTGATATTTCGTCAAGGCAATATGAACAGAGACAGATTATATTGTAGAAAATACCAGTTCTCAATTTCATGTAGCAGTCTGTGCTGGAAGCACAAATACATGTGACCACAAAACTGGTCAGATAGATATATGTGACTCCACAAAAAGTCACAAGGAAGCAAGAACTATTATGAGGAAAAGTCAATGCAAGAACAACTCTCTGTTTTCTACATGTTTCTACTGACAAAGCATAGAAAGACACCTTGCAATTGCTCTGTCGTCCTTTCTTCAAATCAGAAATAGGAGGCAGGCATTATTTTCTTTAACGGGAATAGAGCTGAGCTATTATTGAACAAAAGCCCTTGTTTTACCGTCAATGGGCCTCTTACTTTCTCCTTTTGTTTACCATCATTGGGCCTCTTTAAATTCTCCTTCCTATAACCTACCACACCCAAAGCTCCTCTTTTCTCTCTCTGAACAGTTCTCAACAATCTGCCATTATTTTTCAAAAGTCATATAAAACATTTCACTTCTAATGGCTTCTTTGGGATTTAATTTGATTTTTTATTACTTTATAAATAATACCAATCAAAATTCCCACTTCCTCCCCCACTGCCTCTTCCCTCCTGCTCCCCCACTTCCCTTCTTCCCCACCCCCTGCAGTCCTAAGAGAGGGTAAGGCACCCTGCCCTGTGGAAAGTCCAAGGTCCTCCCCACTACATCTAGGCTTAGAAAGGTATGCATCCAAAAAGAATAGGATCCCAAAAAAGCCAGTATATGCAGTAGAGACAAATCCCAGGGCCATTATCATTGGCCCCTTAGTCTGCCCCAATTGTCAGCCACATTCAGAAGGACTAGTTTGATCCCATGCTCCTTCATTCCCAGTCCAGCTGGAGTTGGTGAGCTCCCATTAGCTCAGGCATACTATCTCAGTGGGTGAACCCCTCGTGGTCCTGACTTCCTTGCTCATATTCTCCCTCCAGGTCCAGTTCAAGAGTGGAAGGAGGGAGAATATGAGCAAGAAATTCACTTGATTTTTAACACAAAATTTGCACCTAAAATTAAAAAAATAATTTATGTATGCCTTTTATTCTACTAATTCTTTTGCAAGTTTGCTTTAGTGGACTCAGCTATTGGACATAAGAGGTTCGGGAAAATTATTTCCTTCCTGCATCAAGTAACATACAAATTCCAAACAGGAAAAAACTCAGAACTCTTTGTTATTAGAACTTGGAGGCTGAGAACGTGGAGAAATGCTGTGTGATCAAAGCCAAATCTCTAGGAGATACCCAAGAAAGATCTCTGTTGTGCTGTTATTGAAAAGCCAGCTCTCTTCATTTTCATTTTTTGTTATTCTAACCTCATTTCCATATACTTGTTTTTGTTACTTTTGAGTAAACAAAGGGGTCGTGTATGTGTGTGTGTGGTGGTGTGTGTGTGTTTATCACTAACATTTTAAGGCCATTCTTTTATGTAATAATCTCATCAAGATAAGATGGTACAACTATAAAAATATGCTTTTAGAAAAGTGTAATATAGACAATAGGACATGCATACTATTGTTACCTAAAGTCATTTTTGAATTCTGGATCTAGGATTAAACCAATTAAGTACATTTGTACAATTCTTTCAATCTTTTTTGATCTTAAAATAACAAAAAACAAAACAACAGCTTGCAAAAACCCCTAATATAGGGTCTTCTAAGGTTACTATGATCAAATAAGATAATTATGCATAATATGTTAGATATACTTATTGAAAAAATTTTAAGGCAGTTTGGAAGAGGTAAAATAAATCTTTTTATCCTCTAAATGAATTACAATTTTATATAAATTATGACATTTTAAAAATAGATAAACTCTTAATTCAATTATTAAAAATTAAGTCATCAAAATAGGGAGTTGTAACAGTAATTTGCCTAACGACACCATACTAATTTGTTTCTCCATTGAATCTGCTCCATCAGATAAACCTACAGACCCAAGAACCCTGTTTCAGCCTCTCTTTTCCTTCCTATTAGTATATGTAATTATCTCAGGTGGCATGTGTGAAGTCTTAAATTAAAAGGCATTAAGCAGACTTATTCCCACTAATCCTACTATAAGGGTAATTACATGTCATAACAATAGAATTTGTACCATATTCTGTTTGAAAATGTATAATGAAATATCATAGCCTGTAAGTGTGTTATAAACAACAAAGTGGTTTTTTTCACCCTACGAAAGCCTGGGGAATCTCAAATCTGGGTGCCAGTAGGAGCAGTGTCTGATTATGTCGCTTCTCCTAGCTCACAGATGGCGCCATTGATTTGAATGCTTACATGATACATAGGTGTAGCGGTCTCTCTTACTAGGACATGAAGTCATTTACAGAGAGTCCACTTTCATGGTCTAATTACGGCCACAGACCTTATACACTTTCACACTGGTGATGTGGTTTCCACATATAATTTTGGGAGTCAACCATCTGGGCTAGATGAGTTTGTGGAGAAGCAGAAATGATCACTCACACAGTGAGTCTTAATGAGCTTCCGTTCTAGCTTATATGATGTTTAAAAGAGGATATGTATGATCATATGCTAAAAATCAAAAAATGCTAAATTTCAGTGTGCATTTCTGCTTTATGTTTTCATCTCAAAACTTCAGATGACCTTGAATATCATGAAATGATATGCTTTCTAAATTAAGAATAATTATGACTACCTCCAAACATCTGATAATTTGGGGGACTAAGGATATAGGGTAAAATCTCGGGTATGCAAATTCAGTTTTGTCATTATGAAAAGATGGCGCTTTATAGCTCTCTGTTCTAACTATTTCTTTGTGTGCTGTTTGCTCTTGCTGCAATTAAAATGTTTCATCCTTCTGGGAACTGTTAATACTTCATATCCTTATTCAGATATAGTCTCTATCTATCTTTTATTTTTCTTAATGGGCACTATTTTATTGATGGAAACAAAAAAGCAGATTTTTTTTCATTCTAGTTTTCTATTACTGAAAATGGATTTTTATGCAATGCATTCCGATTATGGTTCCCCCACTGTGAACGCCTCACATATCCTTCCTACCTTCCCTCCCATCTGAATGCACACCCTTTCTGTCTCTTGTAAGAAAACAAATCAATACCTAAGGTATAATAATAAAACAAAATAATATGAAACAAAACAAACTAGAGCAGGACAAAACAAACACAAAAAAGTAGTCAAAGAAAAAGTACAAGAAACATAGAAATACAGGGACACACAATTTCCTAAACACACGAATCCCATAAAATCATAAAATAAGTAGCCATAATAGATACAAAAGAAAACAAACAAAAAAATGCCCTCACTTAACATTATGAGACAAAGAGCCTCCAAAGACACCACTGAATTCTTTTTGTGTTGGCTATGTATGCTGATGCAAGGGGCCTATTCTTAAGAGTGGCTTGTATCCCCATTGAAACTTCTTTGGAGAGAATTAATTTTTTATTTTCAAGTGGCTATCAATTGGAGACAGCTTCCAGTTAAAGATAGGTGTTGTAATAAGAGCGGCGGGGCTGCATCTCTGGCACCCGGCCGCCAGCATGGCTAGCTTATGCCCCGAAATAATTACACGGAAACTGTATTCTTTTAAACACTGCCTGGCCCATTAGCTCCAGCCTCTTATTGGCTAGCTCTTACATATTGATCTAACCCATTTCTAATATTCTGTGTAGCACCATGAGCTGGCTTACCAGGAAAGATCTTAACCTGCGTCTGTCTGGAGTGGGAGAATCATGGCGACTCACTGACTCGGCTTCTTTCTCCCTGCATTCTCTTCTGTTTATTCCACCCACCTAAGGGTTGGCCTATCAAATGGGCCTAGGCAGTTTCTTTATTAATTAACCAATGAAATCAGCACAAAACAGAAGACTCTCCCCCATCAGATAGGTATGTATATCTACTTCTTTCAATGCTAAAATCCTATCTGATGCAGACACTTGCAGGCCCTTCCTGAGGTGTGAATGAGGGTTTGGGAGGGTGAAGGTGGGGGGCAAGAAGATGGGAAGGAAGGGGAACTGTGGCTGGTATATAAAATGAAAAAAAACTTTTAAATATATTTTTTTAAAGTAAAATGTCATAACTGATGTGAATATTAAACCTCTGATAAATTAACTGGTGGGAATCTAACCAATTGATATAATTGACCCAGGTATTTTCATATATTAAACTCTACCAATCTTAAGTACTCAGCCTCCATTTTATTTAAACTAATCTCCCCTTCTATTTTCCCTCAGGAAACATGTTTGGTTATATTTACACGAGACTAGAATTTGGATCCCTTGAGATCAATTTTTGTTCCTGACTGAAGTTCTCTTTTGTGAAACTATAATGCTTTCTTGGTGAGTGCCAAGGATTTTATTTAAAACAACTGAAATTCAGCAAATATGGACACATACTAATTTGATAAATGTTGGTGACAATTCCAGATGTTGGATTAATTAATAATAAAGATTGTTTTTTAAAACCACAAACAGTGAATATTTTCCTTGTTGTTGCATCACTTACACTATCATCAGTGATAACAAGTTTAACAATACCATATTATTAGCCCCCTGGATTTATATATGGATGCTATGGTAGTTTGAAAGAAAATGGACCTCACAGGGAGTGGCACTGTTAGGAGATTTAGCCTTGTTGGAAGGATTGTTTCACTATGGTAGCAAACTTGGAGGTCTCTTTGCTCAGACTCCCTCAGTGTGACTATCATTCAACTTCCCTTTGCCTGCCTATCAAGATGTAAGGATTTTTAGCCCCAGCATCATGTTTGCCTGTATGCTGCCCCTCCATGATGAAAATGGACTGAACCTCTGAAATTGTAAATGAGACCCCTCAATTAAATGTTTTGCTTGTAAAAGTTTTCATGATTATGGTGGCTTTTCACAGCAATAAAAACCCTAACTAAGACAGAAGCTTGTACCAGGGACTGGGGTATTGCTGTGATAAGTCTGACCATGTGGTTGTTTGAAGGAATATGGACTTTGGTACTTTGGGTTTAAAAGGCAATGGCATGCTTTAAGCACTGCCTAATGGGCCATACTAGTAGAAGTATGGAGGAGAGAGGTGCTAAGGGTTATTTAAACTTTTGGGGGCTCACTCAAAATGTTTCAGAGAAGAGTTTTAGTATGTTGCCAAGCAATCATTCTTGTGTTAGTTGGTAAATAAAGTGGGTGCTTTTTATCCTTGTCCAAAGAGTCTGCCTGAGGCTAAAATAAAAAAAAAAATTGGACTAATTTCACTGCCAGAAGAAATCTCAAAACAGGCTAGTATGGACTCTGTTGTGTTGATATTGATAGTAACTCTAATAAAGATTTATAATGAGAAGGCGCAAGATGAACAGTGTAAATTATAAAATGTAAATTTTGAGGCAAAAACAAGCACGAGAAAGAGGAATGGTGCTAAGTCCTATGTTCAAGGAGATACACTGGTTAAGAAATGAAATAAAGAAAGTGGTAGCCTCAGGGCAAGATCCCACCCAGATGTGTTTCCAACTTGTAAAAGGAATTAAAGAAAATCTTACAGCCAGGTGTGCTGGGACATACCTTTAACCTCAGTCCTGGTAAGGCAGATAGATGTTGCAGGATTTCTAAGTTTGAGGTCAGCCTTGATTCGAGAGCAAGTTTCAGGACAGCCAAGTTTGGACAGTGAAAGACAGGAAGTCGGTGAAGATGTAATTGAAATTGGGGGCCATATTCCAGCCTCAGTAAGCATCAGAACTTGGCAATTTTGGCCACGTGGTCATGGGTTTAGAGTTAAAGATGGAAGAAAAGTGTTAGGGAATAAAACCGCTGAGGGCAGGCATGTGTCAAGGGTATCCCTGAGTATTTGTCTAGAAGAGAGACTTCTGAGTGAAGCTGTGAAGCTGAAGCCTGCATTGCCTTGGATAGCCTAAGATTTTAAAGATATCAGAGCTGTGGAATACCTGCTGAGAAGAGTTGCTAACATAGAATGGAACCAGCCCAGGAGAAAGAAATGTGTTGTGGTTGAACAGAGATGGAGATTTGGAGAATGTTTTGACATCAGTCATGGAGATACAGAGTTTGGAGTTTGCCCAGATGTTTCTCAGTCTTACATAGGTCCAGTATTTTCTTGGTATGTTAATTTCTCTGTTTTTTTGGAAATGTGCTATTGTATGTTGGAAGTGTGTGATCTGTTTTTTATTTTGATTTTTATAGGATTACAATTAAGGGATTGCAAAGCATCTCATCAGAGACCTTGCAGTTTGAATCAAGTCAGACACTGTTATTGGGGACTTTTGAAGTTGGACTGAATGCATTTTTTTTTTTAATATTGCAATATGGCTATAAGCCTTTGAAGTCTAGGGAGACGAATGCAGTGGTTTGAAAGAGGATGGCCACCAAAGGGGTTGACACTATTAGGAATTGTCACTGTGGAAGGGTTGGGAGGTCTCATTTGCTCAGGCTTTCCTCAGTATGACTGTCAGTTGACTTCCTGTTGCCTGGAAGTTGCGGGACTCTGAGCTATTCCAGCACCACGTCGGCCTGCATGTGGTCATGCTCCCCACCATGATGATGAGGAACTGAGCCTCTGAAATTGTGAACAAGTCCCCTCAATTAAATGTTTTCTTTATAAGAGTTGCCATTGTCATGATGTCTCTTCACAGATGCAAAGTCTGCGTTAAAATAATACAGACTTTTTAAGGACTATGGCTGAGAGATCTGGAAATAAAAGTTCAGACCAGCTTACGCACTGATTTTAAAAATTCCATAGATATTTTTGAACTTTAGAGGCTTACCTTAGCAAAAATATCTTCCGTATGCATTATATTGTGTTTTTATGCTTATATTCAACTCTTTTTATAAGGAAAGTGGGGTTTGCTAGAAGTCTGTTCTGGAGGCCAATATGCATGCTTCTGCTGAACCAGTGTACTTAGGTTTCAGTTGGGGGCATTTTTCTCCTGGCTATTGTAAAAAGGATAGTAGAAATCGGACCAAAAGAAAACAATAAAAGGAATATTTTATTTTACATATCCTACCAGAACAGATATTAATACCAAAGATTCAAGGAGAAAGACACTGAAACAAATCATAAAGGCCAAATCAATTAAAACAAGGAGTTAACTAAAGTAAGCATCTTTTTTTTTTTTTTCTCATGTACTGACCTCCTGAAACAGACACGATTGTAATACAGTCATAACGACCTTTTGAAACAAAGGTAGGGTTGCGAGACGGTTTCAAAAAAAGAAATTGCCGGCATTTCCTGGAACAGGCAGTACAAAACCATTTGTAGTTAAGGCAGGCATAACTCAATCATTAAGAAAAAGAAGTTTAATCAAAAAGGAATGAACCTAGTTTGTTTCTACTATACTTAGGTTTTTAAGCCAAAGATGGAGGCAGGCTGGCTCATCCCAGAGAACAATTTAAGTGCGCTAATGTAAAGCAACTCTTCAGAGCATTCTATTAGTATCTGTTTCTAAGTAACAGACTGAAGTGCAACAATCATGCATTCATAGATCTAAATTATACACTAAGGTCTTATACAAATGCTAGTCTCCCAGAATAGAAAACTCACAGGTTTCTGTACCCCTGAGGTTTTCTGTGGAAACAGCAAAAGATCAAGAGTAATTCAGCTTGCAGAAAGAGACAGACAGGGGAAGGGGGGCATCTTGTGAAAATTGCTCCTACTAAGCGTGGATACTTATGACCAACATTCATTCTAATGGATATAGAGGCAGGGCTGTAATTAAAGAGGTCAGGAAATATGTTCGGTAATTATTTGGAGGAAGCAGTCAAAGTATACATCCAGAATCCCAGTTCTATCATTGATCCTGAAGTAGACAAGAACTCGACACCAGTCTGTGAGATGCTAATATTCATACGCACTTTGACATCATGTCCCCTAGGAATCCGGAGTATGGAGATGAGACAACAGTGACAGAGCCCAAATCGCCCATGTGAAAAACAAATAGCCAGTGGTTACAGAAGTTATAGGCCAAAGTGAATAGAGACTCCTAAATTCCATATCTATCTTTAAAATATTGATTTGAATAGAAGAGAAAAAATTAACATCAAGCTACTTAAGAAAACCAGAAACAATTGCTTTGCTCTTGTTGCTTTTGTTTTGTAAGGGCTTTGTTTGTTTTTATTTGTATGTATACCCGCTGTGTGTGAGTGTGTGTGTGTGTGTGTGTGTGTGAGTGTGTGTGTGTGTGTTTGTGTGAATGAATGAATATAGCTATAGTCCTCTATTGGGTCCATGTTATCTATCAAGGCAAGGTCTTTCGATTCTGGCTAGTTTTGCTAATGAGTTTGCTCTGGGGATCTGGTTCTCTGTCTTGTGAGTGCTGGGATTACAAGCAGCAGCATGATTGCTTAGCTTTTATGTTCTGTGGATCTGAAGTCTGGTTTTCCCACTTGTGTGGTAAGTGCTTTATCTACTGAGACTGGTCCTAATCTCCGTCTTTTCATTTTAAGGCAAAGAGATAACTAACCTCCTTCTGCTACATCAAGGAACAGGATTGTTGGGTAAAGCCACAAAGGATCAAGAAAAGATTCATCAGAATTTGGGTAGATGGGGAAAATACCCTTTTAACCCCAGCAAACCTACCATCATTTTGTTGGAAGCTCAGCAACTTCAGTGTCAAATTTCTGTTGTCTCTGCCTATTTTCTGCGTAGTCTTTAACTTTATGTCTCTTTGCTTCTTGGCTTCTGGTTCCCTCATGGCTTCTATTTGGTCCTGGGTAGACAGTAGATGTCTACTCTTTAAGTGTTTTTAGTGTCCTCATACTCAGGCTGCCCACAGAAGACCTTAAGGTCCCACATGGAAACATTACTGTTTCATAGTTTTTCTTTTGAAGTGGTTACCTATATGATTTATTGAATATTTTAAAAATTATGTTCCCCACCCCCACAAATTAATTTTTTTATTTTATTCTTTTTTAATTAAAATTTCCACCTCCTCCCCATTTCCCATTTCCCTCCCCCTCCTCCCATGCATTGCCCCCTACCCCCACTCCCCTCCCCCTCTCCCCACTCCTATTCTCCTCTCCCCACTCCATTCCCCCTCCCTCTCGATACTGAAGAGCAGTCCAAATTCTCTGCCCTGCGGGAAGACCAAGGTCCTCCCACTTCTATCTAGGTCCAGGAAGATAAGCATCCAAACAGGCTAAGCTCCCGCAAAGCCAGTTCATGTATTAGGATCGAAACCTAGTGCCATTGTCCTTGGCTTCTCATCAGCCTTCATTGTCTGCCATGTTCAGAGAGTCCAGTTTCAAACCATGCTTATTCAGTCCCAGTTCAGCTGGCCTTGGTGGGCTCCCAATAGATCAGTTCCACTGTCACAGTGGGTGGGTGCACCCCTCGTGGTCCTGACTTCCTTGCTCATGTTCTTCTTCTTCTTCCTCATCCTTCTTCTTCATAACCCATTGGACACTTTGGTTTGACAGTAATTCCTTATCTAATCAGTTTTGATAGGAATACACCATGACATGACACCAAACACTGTCACTTCAGTGTGGAAATGTATGAGATCACATGCTGAGACAACTATCTCCCAAACACAGTCCCTCACTTCCTTTAGTTTCTTTTTTCTACTTTTCTAATAGCTGTGCCAGATAATCTTCCAGATAATCTGCAGATATCTTTTGTCTTACACCTCTTTATTTTCCTTCTAAATATTTATCAAAATCTGAATTCGTAGCCCTCTCATTTACTTTGCATATAGTTTAAGCTCCATTTACTGAAAGAGATGTTCCACAAACTTTGGAATCTTGTTTTCTCTTCCCAGGTGAATCTAGTTTGTGTCAAGCTGCCCAAAACTGACTGGCATGTTTTTTTCTTTGTTGTTGTTTTCCCATCTTGGAGTGGTTAACACTAAGATAGCACTTACCATATGTTAGCCAAAGACTGGAAAAGGTCATGGGAAAATGTACTTATAAACTGAATATATCTAAATAAATTATAGATAGCATAGCAAAAATTAAGTAGAACCTGAGTCATATAGACAATTAGAAAAGCCCGCGTAAACCCCAGCATGTTGTAACACATCAGCTAGCTCAAGTGTGAATGATGTATTACTCTCAGAGAACTCCAGAAAACAAAATTTAGATAATTCAAGAACATGTCAAGCTGATATTTTTATAGGTTAAATGTGAAATGTTCCCCTGCATTCTCCTGTATTTGAACACTTGGATACCAGCTGGTAGCACTCTTCAGTGGGACCATGATATCTTTAGTACTGTGTAGCTGGAAAAGGTGGGTACCTGACATTTCCTGCCCAAGCTCTCCCTGCTTCCTGTCTGTTGTCCAATGTAACACAGCCACTTCATACTCCCACTGCCACAGAGAGAGGTTAGTCCTGTCATCATATCTTCCTCAGTATGATGGGCTGTTTGTTCTGAGCTCTGAGGCAAAACACATTCTTAAAACTTCAAGCCACACTGCAAGGTATTTGTCACAGTGATGAGGAAAGTCACATAGAAAATTTGAACCAGAAGTAGTATTGAACCTGTGGTCAGCCTGCCCATGTAATATGTAGACCTGTGAACTGCAAATGGAAAGTCAAAGAGTTTGGGACTGCAGGATAGAGAGGCCCTAGAATGCTGTCATTTGAGTTTGTTTTCTATTTAAGCCCTTTATTAACAGGTGCTTGTAGCTTGTTGACTTTGGGAGGCAAAAGTTGTTAACTTTTATTACAAATTATAAATGAAGTTCTTAAAAGTCTCAGTTTGGCCTGATATGAAACAATATCCAAACCCTTAAAGATGTATTGAGAAAAACCTTAATGCCATTTGGATGGGAGTATGGATGAACTGAATGCACATAGGAAACCTGACTGTGGAGGCAGCTACATGGGGTTTCAAAGGAAAACAAAGGAAAGGGTACCCATTGAATTAGAGGTCATTCCCATCACATTCTGGTAAAGAATTAGGCTGTTCTGTCTGTCATGACAATTAAAGTGAGACTGAATTTAAAAGCAATCAACTAAATTGATTATTGGATAGGATTGAAAGACAGCACAGCATCCAGGCTGTAACATGAACGTTGATGGCTCTCTGTAGTCAGCTATCAAATGAGAACCAGTGGTGCAGAAAGATAAAAAAATCATGTACATTTTAAAACAGAAAGAATGGAATGTGAGCAGACAAATGTATAGACAAATAGTTTAAATGGCATACAAAGCAGCTGTGACAAAACAGAAGACAGTACAGCAGTCAAGGGCCCTTTGCACTAGGGCAATGAAAGGTGCTTGTGTGTAAGACTCTACTCTTAGAAGGATTTAGCCTTCCCCTATCAAAAAATAAAGGAAAGAAAAATGAGAGAAGAGTGCCTAAAATGATAACTCTCTCAGCTAGCATCTCTCCTGCTAGAGAATGGCCACCTCATCCTCTCAAGTACTTAGATGCCATATAGTGATAATCCAAGAAGGACAGACTATAGCTAGAACTGGAAGCATAGCTTTATATCATTCATGTGGTGGGTATGAGGCATAGAAAAATGCTACGGAGGTTTGTGCGAAGGTTCCCATAAACAGTACATTTGAATCTTTAAAGGTGAAACCTTAGTTTCAGTAAATGCTTTTGCTTTTATTTATGTTTGATTATTTAATTTTTGCCTTTTCCCCTTCCGTCCCACCCTGTGCCATTTCTTCCTTCCTTCTTCCCTCCCTCCCTCTTCCTTCCTTCCTTCCTTCCTTCCTTCCTTCCTTCCTTCCTTCCTTCCTTCCTTCCTTCCTTCCTTCCTTTCTTTCTTTCTTTCTTTCTTTCTTTCTTTCTTTCTTTCTTTCTTGACAAAGTCTTGGTATGAAAGCTCTAGATGGCTTGATAATTGCTTTGTAGCTAATCCTGGTCTTGAACTCTTGATTTTGACCCCTGAGTTCTAGAATTATAAGCATTCACCACTGTTATAAAACAGCGAGAAGGACCTTGGTGGGCCAGTTGCCACATGGGAGGTGAGAGCCCATGACAGGTGAGGGACAAACATACCATGCAAGCAAAGTTTAAGTGAGGAGTTTATTGAAAGAAGAGTAAAGGGGAGGGAAAAGATCAGCATCTGGAGACAGGAACAGCAGAAGAGAGAGACAGACACACACAGAGAGACAGGCAGACAGAGAGGGAGGAGAAAGAGACAGAGAGAGAGGAAAAGAAAGAAGAAATAAGGACCAGCCGGCCTCTTCAGAAGAGTAGCAGTTCTGAGTACAGACTGTAGTGGCATAAAAGCCGTAGGATCCTGTGCACATCCCACCAGGTGACGGGGCCAGCCTAGTACCTCATTCCTAACAACCATTAACCTGACTTGTTCTTGCTCTTCTTTCTGCGTGTTGATAGGAAGCATATTTATATGCTATCACTGCTTAACATTTTTATAGAATCATAAAGTACTATTGCTTTTAATATTAGTAAACATATCACTTTTGAATTCTTTAATTTTACATATTGTCAATCTTAACAACAAGAAAAAGACCACTATCACAATTTTAGTCAAATTTGAAGCAGGCTTGATTTATTTTTATTTGGGTGCACCCAAGAGCTGGCCAGTGGCTACCTCCAAAGTTAGGTTAAGGGAAGCAACCCCAAACTCATTTCCTGGGTCCCTTCTAAAGAGTAAAATCATGAGTAACTGCAAAGCAAATTTAGTTGAGAGAGACAATGCGACAATAAGGGAATGTAAAAATATATCAAAAACATCATGTAGTCACCACGTGATGGGGGGTTAAGGAGGGTCAGGGAAGGTCAGGGAAGGTCAGGGAAGGTCAGGGAAGGTAAGAATAGTCTCAAAAAACAAGGTAAGTTCCTGGGTTGGGGATGGTCAGGTTCCAGGAAACAGAGAGCAACTTAGTTCTTACAGTAAACAGAAACTTATTTTTAACAATACAGCATAATGGCTCTTGCCTTCAAAATGGAGTCAGGCAAATTCTTCAATATCTTCTTGCATATTTATTTTACTTGCAAAATATATGAACAGTAATATGTATACTTTCTCAGTTAGTGTTTCATGATTTTCAGCTGAAGTTCTGCATACAGATACTTTATTGGAATTTATATTATGCACAATAAAAACTATCAAGGTAAATTAAAATAAATATATGACTATTTGTAAGCAATATTGTACATAATTATACTTTAAAAGCATCAGAGATTAAGAAGCCATTATTCTACAGATATGTGTGTTTATCAAAGGTGCACTAGCATACTTAGAATCTGATAATCCTAAAAATCTGAAAGTTATTAACCAATCAAGAATGAAGCAATTATGATCTTTTATCTAGCCTAGTCATAATTCTAATACACTTGATTATCTGATTTCAAGCATATTAAAAGCAACATTTTGGAGCAGTCATGAGAGACTGTGACCAGCAGACATAACTGTCAATCAGCACTAGAATGCTACTATAATTAATGACAGGGTTTTCACTCCTAAATGACCTTTAAACATATGAGAGCCCAGTAAAAAGAATTGATGTTCAAATGGTGATACTGAGTCATCAAAGAAAAGCTAAATTGTCTCCAGTTTCTTCTGTAGAAAAAAAATCAATAAAATGTCTAAAAGTATTTTAGTAAGATTGTAATTCAAAGCTAACATTTAACCAACGTTCTTGTTGCTTTAATGTGTAGCCATCTTGTTAATAGAAATTGCAACTGCCATTTCCACCATCACCACGGACTCTCATTGCCACCACCTTCAATACTGCACCCACCATCACCATAAACTGCTATAAATGGCACCATTGTGGAAGGCAGAAGGGATGGCAGATAAGCAATGGAGAAACTAGGAATGCTAATCCTGAAGCCTTGTCTCCTCAAAGAGGAAACAAATACCTGTTAATGACTTGCTGACCTTTACTATCTCTAGAGCCAGACCTCATCTAAATCTCCAAGAATGTTATTCCGAGACTCCCCCTCCCTCGACCTTTACCTATAGCTTTGTCTCTCAGCCAGTAGAACCCATCTTTAGGGGGATATCACATGTACTTTATAGTCTCTTGACCCCTATGCTATCTTGGCAAGAGACCACACCAGATCCTAGGCTGTTAAGCTGTAGAATCCATCTTCATGGTAGAGGTCAATGTGCTTCGTAAAAGAGTTTAAATGTAATCATGCTTTCAGTTTTATTCTGTGTACTCGATTGGAATGATTGTTACCAGGAAACTTTTTCTTTCAAAATTATACTGGATTTCAAAGTCTAAAATCAACTCTTCCAGTTTCAGACTCCAATAGTTTGGCCCCGAACTTTTTAAGTTGTGCTGAACTGAGTTTTCTTTCTTGCTTCAAGCAGTTTATTTCCCTTCGAGATGTTAAGCTTGAAGGGACCCCTACATACCACCATCACAAACTTCCATCATCCCCACCCCTAACACAAAGTCCCACCACTACTAGAAAAGCAGCAGCTACAACATTTGTACCTATTTTTTTTTTTTTTTTTTTTGGTTTTTTTTCGAGACAGGGTTTCTCTGTGGTTTTGGAGCCTGTCCTGGAACTAGCTCTTGTAGACCAGGCTGGTCTCGAACTCACAGAGATCCGCCTGCCTCTGCCTCCCAAGTGCTGGGATTAAAGGCGTGCGCCACCACCGCCCGGCCATTTGTACCTATTTTAGTGTCATCATCAAAGTATGTTAAAACTACTTTTTATTTCAATGTAAGTAATCTAATGATAGACAAGATGTTATAATTCCTTTGTTTTCAGAAAAGACTCAGAAAATATACAAGTGTGTAAGATGGTGTATATAGGCCCTTACTGCCAAGCCTAGCAACCTAAGTCTGGGACCCTCAGGGTAGCAGAGACTCCCACATTTGCCCTCTGACTGCTACATGCACACACCATGGCACACGTGCTACATTTCTCTCACATCTTACATAATCCTAAGAAAAATATTAAAGAACATTTAAAGGATTTATAAAAAATAGCATAAAAATGAAAGAAAATGAAGAAGGAAGGTAGGGAGAGAGGGTGAGGTGATTTGTTTAGGTTTTGACAGATTCTGCACTGTTCACAATGCATGTTCTTATCAGTCTTTACCTTATGATTGTGTCCTCTAAGTCTATGGATTCAGTTGACATAATTATTCTGATAATGCATAAATTTATATTTCAATCAAAACTATTCCTCTAAACTTGTTTCATATATGTAACCTCTCCAGCATAAGTCGTCATAAGTGTTTTTTATCTTGGCCATTCTTACAGGTACAAGATTGAATCTCAGAGTTGTTTTGATTTACATTTCTCTGATGAGTAAGGATGTCGAACCTTTCCTTAAGTGTCTTTCAGTCATTTTAGATTCCTCTGTTAAGAGTTCTCTGTTTAGGTCTGTACTCCATTTTTTTATTGGATTATTTCTTCTTTTGATGATCAATTTCTTGAGTTCTTTGTATATTTTGGAGATCAGACCTCGGTCTGATAAAGGGTTAGTGAAGATCTTTTTTCATTCTGTAGGCCGCCATTTTGTCTTGTTGATGGTGTCCTTTGCTTCACAGAACTTCTCAGTTTCATGAGGTCCCATTTATTTATTGCTTCTTTTAGTCTCTGTGCTACTGTGGTTATATTTAGGAAGTGGTCTCCTGTGTCAATGTGTTCAAGTGTACTTCCCACTTTCTCCTCTATGAGGTTTAGCGTGGTTGGTTTTATGTTGAAATCTTTGATCCATTTGGACTTGAATTTTGTGCATGGTGATAGATGTGGATCTATTTTCATTCTTCTACATATTTGGTGTAGGAAAATTCTATATTCTGTCAATTATGTCTTAAATAAATGTTGATTGGCCATTAGCCAGGCAGGATGTATAGGTAGGACAACCAGACAGGAAGTAGAAGCTGAGCAAGGAGAACAGAAGTATTCTGGGAAGAAGGAAGCTCTTTCCCCAGTCCTGCCCTGATCACAGAAGAAGCAGGATGTGACCTGTCTCCCTGAAAAAGGTACTGAGCCATGTGGCTAACATATACTAGAATAATGGGTTAAAATTAGTCATAAGAGCTAATATGAAGCCTGAGCTAATGGGCCAATCAGTTTATAACCTAATGTAGACTCTCTGTGTGATTTTTCTTTGGGACTTGCTGGCTGTGGGAACTGGACAGGACAGAAACCCCAACAAGCCGGCCCCTCATGTTACACAGATTGATACTCAGTTATGCCAGCACCATTTGTTAAACATATTTTCTTTTCTCCATTTGATATTTTTTTGTTTCTTTGTCAAAAATCAGGTGTTTGTAGGTATGTGGAGTAATATCCAGGTCTTCAGTTTGGTTCCATTGGTCCTCCTGTCTGTTTTTATGCCAATGCCAGGCTATTTTCAGTAATGTAGCTCTGTAGTAGAGTTTGAAGTCAGGGATTGTGATGTCTCCAGATGTTCTTTTATTGTACAGGATTGTTTTGGCTATCATGGGTTTTTTTGGTTTTACATGTGAAGTTGAGTACCATTCTTTCAAGATCTGTGAAGAATTTTGCTGGGATTTTAGGGGCATTGCATTGAATCTGTAGATAGCTTTTGGTAAGATAGCCATTTTTACTATGTTAATTCTTCCTACCCAAGAGCATGGGAGATCTTTCCACTTTCTGGTGTCTTCTTCAATTTCTTTCTTCAAAGATTTAAAGTTCTTATCATACAAGTCTTCCATTTGTTTGGTTAGAGTTACACTGAGATACTTTATGCTATTTGTGACTATTGCAAATTATGATGTTTCTCTGATTTCTTTTTTAGCCCATCTATCATTTGTATAAAGGAGGATTATTGATTTTTTTGGGGGGGGTTAATCTTGTATTCTGCTACTTTACTGAAAGTGTTCATGAGTGTAGAAGTTCCTTGGTAGAATTTTTGGGATCGCTTATGTAAACTATCATATATTCAGCAAATAGTGAGAGTTTGACTGCTTTTCAAATTTGTATCCCCTTAATCTCCTTCTGTTGTCTTATTGCTCTAGCTAGAACCTCAAGAATAATATCGAATAGATATGGAGAGAGTGGACAACCTTGTCTTGTTCCTTATTTCAGTGGGATCACTGTGAATTTCTCTCAGTTTATGCATTGCCGATAACTCTGGTGATCAATCTTCCAGGTGCCAGTGGATCCAAGCATCATATGCTTGCTCCTCATGTTACAGTCAGTGCCATGGTTCTAGTCACCCCATTGGTCACTCTGTGTTCCTGGAGGTTGTTCAGTACTCCCTGGATTTGCTCTGCTCCTGTGGACTTTGCTGTCTCAGGCCGGTTCCAGCCTAGGTTTCTGGCTCAGTCTTGTTTCTATAAATATCACTGGTTTGGACCCACTCTTGTAGAGTCCCTGACTTATAGTTGGTCCCACAAAGGTTTCTGGCTCCCATCTACTCTCTCGGAAGTTCTAGACTCAGGCGTGCCCAGTCCCAAGGAGGTTCTGTCTCAGGCCTATTCCCTCAAAATCCCAGACTCATGACTAGACCCACAGAGGTCTCTGGTACCTGCCTACTCCCACAGAAGTTCCATACTCACACCTGGACCTGCACAGGTCCTGGCTCAGGACACTACCTTGGAGGTCCCAGACTCACAGCCAGACCTGCAGCGGTCCTGGCTCAGGCCTAGTTCCTTCGAGGTTCCAGATTAATGCATGAACCCGCAGAGATTCTGGCTCAGGTCTACTCCCTAAGAGGTCCCAGACTCACGCCTGGACCCGCAGAGGTCTTCGGTTCCTTCCTACTCCCTCGGCAGTTGCACACTGTACCTGCTCCTGCGGAGTTCGCTGTCTCATGCTTGCTCTGGCATAGTTCACTGGCTCAATCCTGTTTCTGCAAATGTTTCTGGTCTGGATTTGTTCCTGTTCACCTGGAGCTAGCTGTCTACGGCCCGCCCTAGTCTTGGTCACTGGATCAGTCCTGCTCTTGGGGAACTCGCTGTCTCAGGTCGGCTCCAGTCTAGGCCGCTGGCTCAGTCTTGCTCCCTGTCATACTTTTTGTTGCTGTAATAAAATTCCCTGACAAAAGTAAATTAAAGGATAAAGGTTTTATTCTGCTTCCCAGTTCAAGCACACCTTCCACCATAATGGGTGTCAAGGTGCCAGGGGACTAAAGCAGCTTATCATATCGTAAACAATCAGGAGCTGAGAGCTATGGAAGCCTGCAGCAGTTCAATTTCTTCTATCCACAGTCCAATATCCCAATCCAAAGAAATGGCACCATGATGGGAAGGCATTTCCACCTCAATTACTCATCAAGATAATTCTCCATAGGGCATGCTTAGAGACCCATCTCCTGGGTGTCAAGTTGAAATTCAATACTAACCATGACAAGCATTCTCTCCATTACTCTGGACAACTTTTCTATTACAATGGCAAGCATAAATCTTTTCTTTCATACAATGATATCTCCTTTCATCAATTTCGACGTATTTGTAAGTGACTCCATGATTTTCGCTGCATTTTCAAAATTTTGTAGAAACACATATTCTTTCTGTGTTTGTTTTAATATATTTTAATTTATTTTTATGATCCCTTCCTGGTTATGAAATATATAAAAGGGTTTCTCCTTTTCCCCTTTTGCTTCTTCAAATTTAATTTTTAAATTTTTATTATTTTATTACATGGGTGTCTTGCTACATACAGTCTATGCACCACATTTGAGCAGAGCAGTGCCTGAAGAGGCCAGAAGTCAGAGACAGATTCCTGAGAAGTGGAGTTGCAGACAGTTGAAAGCTATCATATAAGTTCTGGGAATGAAACTGGGATACATTGAATGAGCAGCCAGTGTTCTCAACCACTGAATCATTTCTCTAGTTCATGCTTACCATGTTTTTGACACAAAAAATATGCTCAATAACAATGCAAATGTTGTTGAAAAGAAACAACCCTTGATTATAGGCACAGTTTTCCTATCCCAACTTCCTGCTCCCAAATAACCAGTCTTCATATTAATTATAAAATTTGGTCTACAGCTCAGGTCTATTGCTAAGTAGTAGCTCTTAGAACTTATATTAACCCATTTCTATTCATCTATGTGTTTCTCCAAAGCTTACGACATTTATCTCTTTGGCATATCTTGCTTGCTCTGTCTGGCTAGAGATTCTTCTCATGTTGCCTTTCTTCATCCCAGCATCCTTAGTTTGGCTGTCCTGCCCAACCTTCCTGCCTGGCTAGTGGCTAGTCAGCTTTTTATTAAACCAACTCTGGTGACAAATTTTTACACTGCACAAAAGTATTATTCTACAGCACTTGACAATGGCAGAGTGTCTATGTTAAGCTATTTTTTTTTTTTGCAGGATCTCAAGATGGCAAATATAACAAATGTACAGACAAGACTACATGTTTGGGTGATTTTTAAGTAAGTGTGGCTAATCTCAAAGTGATAGTAAAATATGAACCGAAAGACAGAGGAGGAAAGGAATTGAGAGCACTGCCTTCGTCAGTCCTTTGAGAGTTCTATGTCCTTAGGAGAGCCCCCAATATGCTACTCCAAAGAACATATGTCCTTTTTGGCTGCTTCCTCAAAGCATCATGTTTTGATTGGGAAAAAGAAGAGAATTAAAGACATAGGAAGCCTTAACTTCTGGCATTGATTTGGTTATTCCCCGTTGGCCTATAAATAGTTCCTTAAAAGCTTCACAAGCAAGTAAATTAAAGTAATAAGACCAAAAACTCTTGGAAGCGTGGTGTGTGTCCAAATTAATCTTCTTATAGAAATAATACACAGAAAAAGTTGCCTCAACTCTATTAATTATTATAAAAAATATGAAGCTTTTTTTCTCTCCAAGGACATGAACAAAAGCATCTATTCATGGTAAGTTTCCCTTAACTTTTCAAATGTTACTGATTCATGAGTTCAGATTTAAATGAAGGGTGAAAAAGATCATGGGGTGTGGATTGTCAAAAAATTAATGATCATATGTACAGATGTTTTTATAGGTCTCTGATATCTCACCAGGAATTTCTTATAGTATAACTCTTAGTGATTAAATAAGAATGATATCACTGATAAATCACTTTAATCTATTTTAAAAAACAACAAAATATTCATATCTGAGGTAACTTGTAAATGTTTTCCTAAGAATTTTGGTCACTATGAAAAGCATTCCAAATGTTTTTCCAAATTCCATGGGTTGTTTTTCTTTCTTCTTCTTTTTTATGCATTTTAGCATTAAAGTCTGAGTTAAGATTGTTTTTGGTAATTTTTAAGCTCTCAGATTAGGCCTGAAACATTTGTTAATTACAATCATGAATATGTCCTTGTTGTTTTTTGTGTGTGAGAGTTTGTGTATGTGTGTGTGTGTATACATGTGCATATATTTAAGTTTCATAGAAAGCAATGCACTGCAAGAATATACTTGTGGACTGATCTGGACAAACTTCTATGATTGAGACTTACCTAGCCATTAACTGAAAACTTGGATAATCAGAAAGGGTACATTTGTTCAAGTTTGAATGAATAGATTAAAAAAGATAAGATTAAAGAAAATATCTGGCTCAGAGGGCTAGATCATCTGTACCAGGTGTGACAACCTAAGTTTCACCGTCAGGATAAACAAGGAGATACTTGAATTCTGAAAGTTGTCATCTGACTTCTATGCTTGCTGTGGCATACAGATGCATGTGTACACACACACACACACACACAAAAATATAATAAAAAGTGGAAAAGATCATAACTTTTTTATGTATGACTATTAGTTAAAATTAGAGGCAGTCCTTCATAGAGGTCAACAAAAGACAATTTCTGATTCATTATTCATAAAATATTTTACATCTGTAATTTAAACATGTTGCACAAGAATAATTGTTTTCAGTAAAGAACAGCAAAATTCTGTATTCGGAGCAATCATCACATAATATTGTTTTTTGGAAAAATAATGGATCTGATAAATAACAGTAGTGACTGTATCATACAACAAAAAAGAGTGAGACTTAAATCTAAAGAATAGTCTGCAGCTGCTTTTACCAAAATTATTTTAAATGTGTCAGGCATCCAAGGTAATGACCTAATAGAGTAAGGCTTTCATATTTCATGATTTCTATACCTTTTGCAAGTTGAGTCACCATTATGTATGATCGACATAATATGTGGAAAATTTTGCTAGTCCCCATAGATGCCCTTGAAGTTAGAAGCACTTAGCAAAATAGGTCCTTGAGTGCTTTGTATATTACAGTAAGAGCGAACAATTGGATGTATACCCATCCTAGTGAGTCAATGCAGACCTCAGTAGAAACTGAGTCCCTGACTGCCAGTTCATCATACTTGACCTTGACTGCCAGTTCATCATACTTGACCTTGACTGCCTCTCATCATTTGATGCATGGTACTGGAAATTACGATCTTTCTTGGTGTATAAAAATGTTAATAAATTATGCTAGAGTGACTTCATTATAATTTGAGGGGGAAAATAAACACACATACATACATAACTCCATGATGTTATAAAGCTTTAGTGAGCCAGTGTCTGTAACGTTAAGATTACTTGTGATTTCACACATAAAAATATGACTTCAAAGTTTCAGGAGATTTGACATAGACTAGCATTACTAATGTTGATTTTAAAAATTTCTCTCGAGGAGCCTGGTAGATGGTTCAGTGAGTAAGAGAGTTTTCTGTATATGTATGAAGACCTGAGTTTAGATGTCCAGCATCTATGGAACAGCAAACAACAACAACAAAACTTTGAGTGGCTGTGTGTGTCTGTGGCTCTGGCATTAGAGGATATGTGTGTGTAAGACAGAAGGATCGCTGAGCTTGCTGACTGCCAACTTACCTGAAAAAGGAGAATGTTTTTGGTACCTTGTTGGTACTCTCAGATCTCTATAGGACTTCCCCTGTCCACCAGGTTTGTTTCTCTTTGTGTGTGACAGCTGTATGTAGGTTTCAGGTTGTTTGTTCCGTATCTGCATTCTGGCTTCCTCTCTCATTGGACAGACTGATTATCTTATTGTTCTATGTCCTGTCCTAAATAAATTTCCTGTGCCAAACATCGTGAGAATAGTGTATTACCCCATTTATTCTCTCATTCTTATTGTTTTTCTTTACTCTGTTGAATTCCTATGCTTCTTCATAGTATTTGCTTTCCAAATTGAAAAAGAATATTTTATTCTGTTCTAGTGAGGATTTTATTGATGTGATAAAGGTACCAAATCTAAAAGCAAAAATCAGCTTACAATTTCACATCACAGTCCTTGATAGAAGTAAGGGAAGGACCTTGAGGCAGGAACAGAAGCAGAAGTGGTAGAGGAGTGATACTGGCTTTCTCAGTCTGTTTGCTTATACCTTCTCAGAACACCTATACAGGGATGGCAGCACCCCTAGAAAGATGGGCCCTGTCACACCAATCATCTATTTGCATAATAACTTACAGACTTACTTACACGTTAATCCTACGGAGGCATTTTTTTTTTCAATGAGATTCCTTCTTTCTTGATATGTCTAAGTTTGCATCAAGTTGATAAAAAACCAACTGGCTCACTGTTGAAGGAGACTGCTTTTGCAGATACTAAATTGAGACTTTCATAAACACTAAAATGTGTGTTTTTTGAACAGGACTACAAGAAAGGATTAAAGTCTTAGATGGCCACATTCAATGCAAAAAGAACAAACATGCTTCACTACTGTTTTTCTTTCATTTCTGGTTTTAGTGGCATTTATTTTCTCCTACTGTGTTGTAGGAGGTTGCTTGTGTGTTCATGGCTGCCCAGACTCCCAAAATAATCACCCGGAAACTATATTATTTAAATCACTGCTTGGCGTGTGTTTCTAGCTATCTCTTACATCTAGTATTAACCCATTTCCATTATTTTATATTTTACCACGAAGCTCATGGCCTACTGGCAAGGTTCCAGCTGGTGACTCACATCTGTTTCCTCTGGCAAGTCCATGGCTTCTTCTCATTCTGCCTTCTTGTTCCCAGCATTCAATTTTGTTTTCCCCACCTAACTATATTCTTCCCTGCACAGGCTTAAGATATTAACCAATGGTATTCAAGCAACAGAGGGGAATCCCACATCACTACTGCTTATCACCTCCCTGTTCAGGAAGAAAACACTAGTGGTACCTACAAATGTATTTTCACACCCTAACTTCATCACTAGACAGTTACCCGGGGTTTCAGATGCTAACATCTATTTTATAATTTATAAAATGGGTGAATACCAGTTTTGCCAACATCACAGATTGTAAGAGTGTCTTTAAGAAGACAAGTTCAAGTATGAAGGTTATGCTGGCATTTCCCTTTGAATGTCATGTTTGCTTGTGTGTTTAGTAACTTTATCCTTTAGAACTCATATGCTGAAACTGAGGACTTCTTCTATGTGAGTGACTTTTCATCTACTATGGATGCACAAAAAGCTGCCAGTTAACAATTGTTGCTTGCTAACTGTGGTACCAAAATGAAACCACAGTTGACATCATCCTTATGGTGGTCTCCGCAGCAGTAAGAGTCCTCATTGTAGATATTCCAACAAAGAAGCCTGTCTGAGTCAGCACTCTAATACCTAATTAATCAGGAAGTTCAAAGCATGCAGGCCCCCAGTTTAAGATTGTAGTGGGGAGAGCTCTGTTACCACACCATCTTAGGGTCGGAAATTCTTGCTTCCTCTAGAAGCAGCCATCTGCATCCACTATTACTAAAGGAAACAGATCCAGTTACAAGCATCTACTTGTAAAAAAAAACTTATGATATCTTTGAAAAGACTCTTACTTCGAGTCAAGGCCTGCCTTGTTTACCTATTGGAAACAATAACATATTAAAATAGAAAGAAAGAAAAAGAAAGAAAGAAAGGAAGGAAGGAAAGAAGTAAGAAAGAAAGAAAAAAGAAAGATGTGCCAACTTTGAAAAAAATGAGAATAAAAAAGAAATGCAAATAAAATATGTCTCGACGTTTTCATTAGTCAAATTTTCTTTGAGTCAAATGAGACTTGTGTAATTTAAGAAAAAAAGATTGTAGCATTTAATTTTCTTTCATAGCAGAGAGAAAATGATCAAACTCAAGTTGCAAAGTGAGGAAAAGATGAAAGCTTAGAAAGATTTAAGAACTTTGCTGACTTATAGACTGAGGCTAGGGAAAGCTAAAAGACAGGAAACACTGATTGCTATTTATGCTGTATTTCATAGTTTCCACTTTGGTTAAACTAACTGGAAGGAAACTGAGCAATTGGGTTACTGTTTCATCACTTACATCAGCCTTCTGCTTTCTTTCTTTATTTTTTCTTAAATCATTACCCTTTCATATGCAAGAGGATGAAGAATCATTAGCCCATCATATTCTATGTCACAGTCAAATGCCTTACTACAAAGATGGAGCATAATAAAATTTACAGTGGTATATGTAGTCGTTTCATCACAGAGGTGGTTGGGAATTTAATATTAGAGATCAGATGTTATAGTTCAGAGGAAATCAAATATCATATATGCAAATCACCTCTAAATTCAGCTTTGTTCCACTACATGGATTCTCATAATGCAGTTGCACAAATGCACAATCTTTCATACAGAGTTCTCCCATTTTTGAGTTTATACAAATCCTACTCATTTTGAATAGCACCCTAATCAAGATTTTAAAAATAAACAAAACAAAACAAAAGTGATAATCACTGGACAGGATACTGGATCAATCAAACCCTGGCTGTGCGCAGCTCAAGACCAGTGCTATGACCTGTGCATGCAGATAAGAGATCAATTCTTCCACTTATTAGGAATAACAGTTCCAAAGTCAGAACATGACGGTTTCCAGTAGTTTTATTTTTGCCTAAATGAGTTTTTCAAGCTTGCTGGGGACTGACATTATGAAATATTGGATAGAGGCTTTGTTAATGTTTCTAGATTATTTTATATCAGGCTGATGACTGTAATTCAGTGCAGCTTCAATCTACTTTTAATACCGAGGAAACCTGATTGTCAGTGACCAGGAAATGAAAGCAACCTAGGCTAATAAACAACCTCACTGTCAGTCTTATGAACTCAGTATACAAATAATCTCATGGGTTTCTGTCCAATATTATTAGATCAGTGAAAAGAGTAAGCTGTGGCATCCCAAAGAAGCATTTCCTACTTTGCAGTCAAACTGTGCAAAGAACAAACATCTGCAGTTGTCCTAAAGATACCAGTACTAAGAATAAGTGTTTCTAAAGCTATTGTCGGTGGTGGGATATTCCTTTCCACACTTTTTGTGCATTTTACATTCATATTTAAAATAAAACTTGAAAACAGGCCTGACAAGACTGTTCAGTGGGTAGTGGTATTTGCTCCACAGGCCTGATGACCTGAGTTTAATTCCCAGATCCTAGAGCAGAGAGAACATTGTCTCCAAAAGGTTGCTTTCTGACCTTCACAACACACACACACACACACACAGACACTCACACACACATGGGGTGGGGATGGAGAATGAAATGATTTTAATTTTAAAAAGAATTTTAAATTATTATGGGAAAATAAAACTAATTCAAAATATAATTGGCAATTTTCTCTTTTGACTCTCAGATTCAAGAGACAAAATTATCCACCAAACTGCCATATCCATTTGTCCTAAAGTTCCAACGCTGTTCTCCACTGATCAGATGTGAATCTGTGAGCCAGGACAAATCTTTGGCCCATACTTGACAAAGTACTGTGGTAAAGCTATGTATTGTTAGACAGTGGCTGATAACTGCCCAAGCAAACGAACAAACAAGCAAAGAATTATTTTGTTTCTGAAGCAATTTAGTCATCAGAGAAACAGATTTGAGGAACTTCTTTCTGCAAAGACTAGAATAGTTGATTCTCTGTTTTTCTTTCCCTTTTTAAAAAAATTCTGAGTACGTAACACTGATTTTTTTTTAAATTTCTCTTTCTTCTTGTGAACATAATCCCCACAGGAAATCCTTTAAACCTCCTTGCTTGTGATAATCTGCATAGGCCATCTCTAGTTAGCGCCTGTGTTTTGGTTTTATTATAAGATAGTAGGTAAATTTTGTAGTGAGCTCATGAAAAACATTTTAGTTAGTTGGTCAAGAGCAGGTTTTGTAATCGCCAGGACTGGTTCTGTCATTGATTTCTTTGATATGATGGCTGTCACATTCTTTGAAGTCAAAGACAAATTTCATTTTTAAAATCACATAAATATATAAAGTCAACAAAGAGAAATAAAGACTAAATAAATTTATTAATAAATACCTCAGATTGGTACAATATTGTTTCTCCAACATATGTGCACACCCTTAATTGATGAAGGAGCAAATCAATTTTTGCTGTAGATGTATCAGTGCAGTGAATGGTACCTGTGAGGGCTGATGTATGATGACTTAAAAGGAGTAATTTTTTTTTTTTTTTTTTTTTTTTTTTGGTTTTTGAGACAGGGTTTCTCTGTAGCTTTGGAGCCTGTCCTGGAACTAGCTCTTGTAGACCAGGCTAGCCTCGAACTCACAGAGGTCTGCCTGCCTCTGCCTCCCGAGTGCTGGGATTAAAGGCATGTGCCACCACTGCCCGGTATTTTTAAAGATTGTCATAGTTGTTTTTTCTTTGATTATTTCCTGCAAATAAGTGAGGACTAAAGAAAAAGAAAAAATAAGTGAATGTGCTTAATTTAGTTATTTCTAGGTATGAGAGAAACTACCAAGAGGCATATCAAAATAGGTTTTTCTATTAAACATAATAAATTCACTGTAGCTAGGTTGTTGCATACACTTTTTATCCCAGTACTCAGGAAGTAGATGATTGAGAATCTATGTGAGTTTGAGGCCAGCCTGGTTTATGTAGTGAGTTTTAGGCCAGCCAGAATTACATACTGCAACCCTGTCTACAAAAGTAAAAAATAATATTAATAAAAAACGTAATTGAGGTTTTAATACTTTCAAGCAAGTATTAGCAGCTTATGCAGAATATGGGCTTTGCTATTTGCTACTGTAAACAAATAAATTCTACTGCAATTTTCTAGTTTCACTGTTAGGCCATAATAAGAATAAATGCAACTTTCATTGCATTTAACCACATGCAAGTATTTCATTATCGATAATACGAGCAACATTTATTAGAATAAATAGAGTGAATCGGATGGTTTAGAACAGAATTTGGATGTCATTTAAATTGGCAAATTTTGTACAGTGACAAAAGAACCCAGGATGCAGAAATCTGACAATAGCAATAACATCCTTGAGTGTATATCATTAGAATTCAATCAAGCACAGTTGGATCCTTCTTTGTCCTACCAGAGTAGCTACATAAAGATAAAAAGAAAGAAAAAAAAACCCAATAACCGGGGCATTTAGGTAGAAAAGCTGCTAAGTTGAAAGCAGTTCTTTTAACCAAAAAGAAACTATTTTTTTCTACAGTAGAGAAGGCAAGAGGACTGGAGATTTGCTGTTTATTTTCTTCCCATGCATGAACAGAAGCAGGAGCAAGGCCTTCCGGTGACTGAAAATGTCAATTGGTCAATGGGGATGAGCAGCAAACAGGAACATAAAGCGAATCTTATAACACGAATTCCAGACAAGTCTCCAGAGAGACATTTAAATACATTGCAAGATGTTAGGAATTTCCAACTTGCTAATATTTCCCTAGTTTACATATTTTCTTTTTATAATACCACATCAATAAATGTTTCAGTTTTGATTAATGAAGGGAATCAAAAATAATATAATTCAAGGCTGAGTACAACTGACATTTATTTTCCCTTGAGAAAAATGATGGGGATGCTTTTTTTGCTGACAATGTCACCTTTGTGAGTTTCATGTATAGATTTCCATTACACCAGAAAGAGGAAATACCTATTTTCATTTTAGGAAGAGTCTTTGTAATCTTACTGGAACATTTTTTAAAAATAAGTTATATACTGGTACAAATCTTCAAATTGAAAGGACCGATGGCTGCCATTTTGAATATGAAACAATTTTTGGTATTAAAGACATGACTATATTAGTTCTAGAAGCAAATAAGAAATGTAATTTTTTGTAATTTATGTACTGAGATCCTGAAAGTAAAATTTAGGGCCTCTGATGCAAGACAGACATCCTACTATAGAACTACATATCCAGTCATTATTTTTTCTTTTAAATGAACAAATACAAAAAAGATTCAAAGACCTTATTTAATGACCCAGAATGCAAAGCATTGGGTTATTGGACAAAAGCAAGAAAGTTTTGCTTGAAACTCTTACATAATGAGATAGTTGGAAAGGTAAGGAGATGCCAACTGTTTTCTTAAGAGAGTGCATTAAGATTTGTATGTGTATATAGTTAATAAATGTCTCTTTTTAAGCATTGTGCATTATTTACAGTGGAAAATTTATAATTTACCATATTTGTAAGACACTCAGTATCATTTAAAGTTCAATTTGTAAGACACTCAATATCACCTAAGTCTTAGAATACATGATGTTCTTTACTTAATCACTATTTTAGGAATCAGAAAAGATTGTCAAGTATAATGAAAAAATTGAGGTCCAGTTACTGTCTATAGGTAAAGTTTGAATGAAAAGTTCAAGAATGATAAAGCAAGTTTATTATTATTTTGGTCATCTAGAAAGAAAGGGAAAGTTCTGAGGATAACAGAGCTCTCTTAGGATCTATTTTATTGCTATGTCCTATGATACCTGTAAAAGGAAAGGGATAATAAACTGTCAATTATATTTTCCAATAAATGTAAGGCATCTGTAAATGGAAGTATAAAAGCATAGAAGACTGTATTTTTAGCAGTACTGTGAATCTGTATGGATGAAAGCAATTGGGTCAGCCATGGACAGGGATACTTATGAATATTGCAGCAGGAGAACATGTGGGAAACTAAGGCAAAACCATAAATGATAAAACGAAATTATTCAACCTGAAGGTGGGAAAGTGATTTCACCAGTAATATCCAGAACACTCTTTCAAACTTGAAGATAGAGGGACAAAGGGTATGGAACATGGTTGCTAAGTTTACTGGAGACTCGGTGTCTTTTCTTTTGCTGGAATAACACCATAACTGAGCCAGTTTGTAAAAGAATTTAAATGTGATTATGGTTCTAGGGGTTAGAGTTTATGATGGTAGAACAAAAACATATATGGTTAGATGATCCTCTGAAAGTTTATATCTTGGTCCATAAGTAGGAGGACGAGAGCACTGAGGATAAAGTAGGTTTTTTTTTTTTTTTTTTTTTTTTTTTTTCAGCAGGACCATGAACCCAGACATCATCCTTGGCAGCACCCTGACTATACCATGGCTCCTAGTGTCTGGGAAGATCACTGCGTTTAGCATGGCTCTGGTGGTGGCATGGCCTGCAGTGGAAGGAACAAAATCACAGGTTGTGAACCAGACTCCCAGCTTCCATATGGCCTTTGGTAGCAACATGGATTTCAAAATAGACTCAAGCTGCAGTAGGACCATGGACCCAGACATGGTCATTGGTAGCTGCAGGACCTGGATGTCATCATTGCCCCAGGTGGCAGCTTAAGCCATTCAGATTGGTTTGACCCCTTTGTCAGTGTGGTTTTTGGACACCAACATGATTCCAGGTGGCAGTCCAGACCCTGGCATCCAATGGGATTCAATGGTAACAGGAACCACAGATGACAACACAGACCCTGACTGCAGTAGGGTCACAGCCACAGACATGGCTTCCAGCTACAGTTCTGGCCTGGATGTCACCAAGGGACTGGAAAGAACTGAAGACCTCTCAAATCTGGATGACCCTGCTTCAGCTGGTGTTGGGGACTGTGGACCCCAACACCCTGAATTTCCTGTGACACCCCGCACCCCGCCTGCTGGAGTAAACAAAATGTTTTCTTATGCTTGCAGCTCTGAGTAAACAACTTGTTTTCCTGTGTTTTGCATGAGACTCTCAGGAGTTCCTGATGGAAGGGGAGTGGTTTCTGCTGTGCTTGCAGCTGAGAGTTAGGTGGTGGCCATTAATCAAGGAGACCCTATATAAGCTGCCCTAGAACACAATGAAGAGAACATTCTTAGCTTTACCCCTGTCTGTCTGTGTGTATGTGTGTATTTCAATCTCCAGGCCCTTACCTGACTCACAAACCGTAGTGCATAACACGTAGAGCAGGCATTGCGCTACCACCTGGGGTCTGTGTTGATGTCTGTGGCCCCTGTTACCACAAGGGGCCATAGGAAACTTGTATTGATGAGATCAGAGGGCCAATCTGAGCTGGCCACACCCTTCACTGGTCCTGGGAAAGCTGACCCTGCACCTCACTGGACGTTGTAGCAAGAGAGCTGGTCTTCGGAGCTTAGGAGGGATGAACACACTCCTCACCACAGGCATAGAACTGGCCCTGATGGCGTGGGTGTAGGAGAGAGAGCTTTGCCCGTTACCTAAGAGTGGTGGCCCCAGTAGTTAAGACTAAACAGCTCACTTACCACCCAGACCCACATCCAGGGCCTTGGGTTGGTCCACACTAACATCTACCCCATCTATAATGACCTGCTGGAGCTCGTGAAGGGACTGATGCTGTTGAATGATACCTGTAAGAGGATCTCCTTTATGGTTGGCTAATGGATATCTGAAAGGAGTTTCCGTGAGGGTCCAAGGATGCTGAGGATGTTCTGCCAGAGACCAAAAGCCTTGAACAAGACCAATGACTCATTTCAATGAACATTTGAAAGTAAACTGATTGAATAAAAGGGTATAGTATGTGCCACACAGTGAGTCCCAGTGCCACTAAGACAGATAAAGACGTGTTAGAGAGGTGGGAAAAACGCAGGAGTGAAGAGTTTTGTTTGTTTCTTGAGTTGGTTGGTTTTCATTTTATTTATTTCATTAAAAAATTTTCTTTGAAGTGGGGCACTGCAAGGGTGAAAGGCAGATATGAGAGACTGAGAAATGAGCAGAATTGGGATGCATGATGTGAAAGTCCCAAAGAATCAATAAAGAAATTACTTTACAAAATAAAAGAACAGATTTTTAAAGCCTCAAAGCACCCCCCAGTGACAAAACTCCTCCAACAAAGCTGTACCTCTTAATCCTTCCAAACTGTTGGGGGTACAAAATTCCTTGAGCCCACAGATCTCTAGAGAAACCAGGAATGTTAAACAGCAGGAACTTCCCCTCAATGGAGGAGATAAAATACCTGTTTTCCTGCCTGGAAATCTGGGAGTGGATTTTGTTAATGACCTGGTGACCTTTTAACTATCTGTGAAAGCAGATCCCACATAAAATATTTATCCTAGATTGTTTTCCTCCTAGATCATTATCTTCAGCTCCCAGTGAACAGAACCCATCCTTTGGGTGGATGTCACTTATAGAGGCCTGCTGACCTCTATGTTGTCTTGCTCAAAGACCACACTAGATTCTAGGCCTTTTAGTTAGAGAATCCACCCTCATGCTTGCACATACTTTGCAAAACAGTTTTTATGTAGTCACATTTTAAACTTTATTGTGCACCAGGAATTGGAATGATGGTTGCTTAGAAACCTGAAACGGGCATGATTCTTACCAGAAAACTTTTTGCCTTAAATTGCACTGTGTTTTTAATATGCTGACAACAAGACAACAATCCTCCAGGGATCACACTTTCTAGAAGGTTTGATCCAGGTTGCCAAAGTTAATCTGAACTGAGTTTTTATTCTCACTTCCTTGTTAGTGTCCCTGCCCGACACCTGCAGGGGTCCTCTTCACCAAACAGTTCAATAAACTGAGGAGCAAATATTTAAACAAATGAGCCTATGGGGCCATTCTAATTCAAACCTCCCCACATAGTTCTTCATCTTTTCAGGGCATGGTTCCCTTAGCTGATGGAGATCTGGGAGGCCTCTGACATCTGGTGAAGAAAGGGTGCCCTGACAAGATTACAAACCACTAAAGCAATGCTGGGATGGACACTGAAAGGATCTAACAGTTACAGCTTTTATCATCTTTCTATGCCCAAACTAAAGCACCAATTGTTATCTTCATTTATTTTGACTGTAGTAGCTTTTATCGAAATATCTGTGGACCAATCACCATTTTACAGTTTTAACTCATTAATGTCTCTCGGTAATTCCTCTTATAACATTTCACAGCTGAAGTGACTTTTTCTGTGCTTACTGAAACTCTAATTTGAGAACTTTCTGCATTTCAAAACCTGAGCTTCAAGTCCCTACTTCATATCAGTTCTCTAAAACGCTCTTTTGAGTTCTTATTTGATAAACACTTTAACAATGGTTCACACTTCAATATGAGATGTCCCTCTTATGCTGGGAACTTGGTTCTTAGCTGGTGGTGCTGTGGGAGAGCTTCTAGGAGCTTCAGCAGGTAGAAGTTGGGATGGAGAAAATAGTTGCCAAGAACCGGTCTTTGAAGGTATCTGGTCACTGGTCCCTTTCTTTCTCGTGTTTTCTTGTCTGCCTATAAATGTGTCACCTTCTCATCACATGATTCCAAAATGTTCTGCCTAATCACATGGGATCCTGAAACCATGAAGAGAAGAGTGTGGTGATATTTTGTTTACAATTTAACAAATTAAGCTTGCCGGAAGATCAGAGAGTATAGCTGGCCATACTAGTTAGCTAAAAAGCCCAGGCAGTGGTGGCACACATCTTCCCAGCTCTTGGGAGATGGAGGCAGATGGATCTCTGTGAGTTTAAGACGACCCTGGGTTACACAAGATTGAATCAGTCTAAAAGAGGAACAGAATCAAGTGGTGGTGGCTCACAGTCCTTTACTCCCAGTGCTAGGTAGGTGGCCATGGGAAGTGATATGACTGAAAAGAGAAGAATAGAAGGCGGGAAGAGACAGGAACCAGGGTTCATTCTGAGGTTTCGTAGAGATGGCATTCAGTCTGAGCATTTGTAAAGACAGAATCGCCCATTCAGTCTGTATATTCAGTAGAGGTATGAACTTTAGGGGCTGGCTCATTTACTTCTCTGATCTTTCAGCATTTACTCCAAAATCTGACTCTGAGTTTTTATTCTTAAAACCAAATAGAATTCACACTACAGGAGAAATCCTTCTAGAACCATGAGTGTAGTTTGTTTCTTTATTTTGCTTTTATATTGTTCATTCAAGTAGTTTGGCCAATGATGCAGAAGTTACTAATATAATTATATTTAGATTCAAGAAACTCACAATTAATGCATAGCATCTTTCACAGATTTCTTCATTTGTCCCAAAGGGTGGGCATTTTGATTGGAGTAGAGGAAGCAAGCTATGTACTCACCAGCAGAAAGGAATCAGCCATGTACGGAAAGATCAAGTGAACAGAATCTTCAGGGAAAGGGGCACCTTGCTTCAAATGTCTCTTAAAAATTAGAACAAGTAGCAGACCACCTGTTGCCAGGTGAAGAAAGAAATCAAGAGAGAAGCAAATCTGGGAATAAAAAAGAACAAACAGAGCTGAAGCACAATTTCTTCACCCCCATCTCAGAAAGAAAGTCATCTAAAACTCACAGGAAAACCTTCCTTTGTGAAGCAACCACAAGTGGCTCTTTTTTTTCTTTCAATTTATAGGCCAATCAACTTTAAGTATACCTAATAGCACCTTGTAAAATCTAAGCAGTTTAAACAGCAGGCCCTGTCCTGATGTGATTGGTTTTCTGAGTCATTGCTTCTTTAAAAGGCCGAATTGATCTTTTCTATCTTGACTCCGGTAGAAGTATGAGGGATTTTTGGTCAAATGACAAGTCCTCTGCCTATTAAACTACTTTCTTTGATTTTGAGGACAGAGTTGGTTTTCGTCTCTGTCTTTTATACAGCATCTTGAAAAAATAAATTGAATTTTTTTTTCCCAGAATGACTCATTCTAAATCTTAAAAGACAGCCATTAAATTGTCTTGTGCTGGTGGTAGCCCTGCCATGAAATGGACTTGAATTTGTTTCCCCTCTATCTTCATGTTAATATACAATGTTAAGACTAAAACACGGTATAGGCCAGATTTCTTTATTAATTAAAACAAGAAATCATATCTATTTGCTCTGTGTGTATTTGTGTGTGTGTGCCACAGCACACATGTGAAAGTCAGAAAACGGCTTGCAGGAATTGGTTTTCTCTTTTTTCTATGTTTCTTCTTGGGCTGGAATTCAGGTCATCAAGTTCATCAGCAAGCACCTTTACCCACTGAATTGTTTTCCTGGCTCTCCTTCTTGACTAGCATTTAATATTCAATTTTTGTTGTTTTAAGTGGATTTTATCTTCCTTGATTTATAACTTTGTATAAATGAGGTTGTGCTCATCAGTGAGAATCATATGATTTGGAGATTCCAAACAAATTTATAGGGATAGTTTGTTTTTATTTTTCTCCACTAAACCCCAGAGCCAGGAAAACAATAAAGAGCTCTAAGTAGCAGGCCATACAGTTTTCAAAATATTTCTCTATATAAAATATTTAGCTTGGACTCTCTTTTGATCAGTGAAGGGAGAAACTTCATAGGGGAAATATCATTAAACCCTAAAGTAAAACAGGAATATAGCCAAGAAAAGAATAGCAGAGTGAGTTGAAGAATAAAAATGTTCTTAACTTTTAATGTACACACAGATCAGTAGTGATATTTGTTAATGCTGTTTTTAAACTTGCAGAAGACTCATCTACACAGTATCCAATTGTGTTATATAAGGAAAGCAAGAAAATATCATTGCCATGACTTGGGCTCCCTCTCTTTCTTTTTTCTTGTTTTCTTGTTTTTTCTTGTGATACGTGTGTGTGTATGTGTGTGTGTGGTGCGGGAGAATTGTCTGTATTCTGTCAATCATGTTATAAATAAAAGCTGATTGGCCAGGTAGGAAATAAAGGTGGGAAAACCAGACAGGAAGTAGAAATGATGTAATGAGAACCGGAGAATTCTGGGAAGGAGAAAGTTGATTCCTCCCACTCCTGCCTAGACCACCGAAGCAGCAGGATGTGATCTGCCCCACTGAAAAAAGGTCCTGAGCCACATGGCTAACATAGATCAGAATAATGGGTTAATCAAGATGTGAGAATTAGCCAGTGAGAGGCTAGAGCTAATGGGCCAATCAGCTTATAATTTATGGAGACCTATGTGTTATTTTCTTTGGGGTTAAACAGTTGTGGGGTACCAGGTGGGACAAAAACCCCAACAACAAGCAGCCCCCCCTCTATTGTTACGTGTGTGTGTGTGTGTTTGAAAGAGATGGAGACATATAGAGACACAGAGAAAGAAAGAGACACACATACAGAGAACAGTGAGCACTGTGGATTCCAGAGTAGGATGTCAGGCTCCTAATTTATCACTCTTTCTCTTATTTCCAGGGCCTCTCATTGAACCCTAAACTCACTATTTTTTAGATAGAATAGCTGTCCAATGAGTCCTAGGATCTTGTCTCACTCATGTAGAGTGCTGGAGTTATAGGCACATGTGGCCATACCTGAATTTTTATGTAGGTACTTGAATCTAAACTCACATTCCCAGACTTGTGCAGCCATCTCCCCAGCCCCATATTTGCTCTTATTTTAAAGTTATATTTAGCAACTATCATGCAATAAATGAAAATGGTATACACACACACACACACACACACACATATATATATATTTCAGGTTAGGAACATGGGTAACTTAGTAGCACAAAAGTAAGTCTTATCTTTAAGTACCAATGTCAACTTTTGTACTTTAAAAACCTGTTTAGGCATTCTTTTAAAAGTATGTGTAGCAAAGTTACTATATAGTGAAATACTTCAAGCTCACACTGTCAAGGAGAGACTCACCTGTGCGCAGTTATGAAATGCTGCATTAGCAGAAAAGGCAGTCCTCATAGCTGCCTACTCACCATACCTGGTGGTGATAGCTTCTTGCAAAATAAAACAAGTTTTGTTTTTGGTTTTGGTATGAGAAGCAATTGTTTTAGAAAACAAAAGATTCAGGTTGAGGATGGGACTTAGTGGTAGAGTGAATGTTTTATATATGTTTAATGTACCTGAAAATATAGCCTAGGAGATTCCATAGCATGAGAGTTTAGGGGCTAAAGGAGCAAAAAACCAAGAAGATGCAAGGAAAGTGAATAGGAAAAAAAAGAAGAAGGGGAGACCAAACAAGAAATGGCTGAGGTTTTTGTTCAATACTGGTCCGACAAAACATCAACCCAATGAGAGAAGATCCAGGTTCTATGAGTGTGCTCAGGCTCAGCTGTTTCTTCTCTTGGATACCTTTGAGAATCTTCATGAAGTAACTACTATTTAGAAACGGGACTTTGTACAGTACTCTGTACTATAAATTAGGAGACCATTAGGCTTAGATAGCTCTGACACTATGGGTTCTCCCTTAAGTAGGGTTCTCCCTCAAACCCGATTCAATGAAGAGTGTAAAGAAGTTACAGCTTAAGTAGATACTGACTATTGACCTCTAACTATGGACTATTCATTTTAATCCATCTATTTTTTTTTCTGTCTTGTTTTCTAAAACATCTCATAAATGATTCTTTCTCCATCTTCTGTTCTGCTGTGAACAGAAACTTGCAGTGTGGTGTTTTCGAATTCATGGAGTGGTAAAAGCTCATATAAATGCATTAAAATGTCAATATGGCTATGCTTCTCTTTGAATAGTGCTAGTGTCTCAAATATGATCATTTACAAGTTTATTACAGTATAAATCCAGGCAACAATACTTTGTTTTTAAAGATGAATCCGGTCATAGAGCATCTTTGGTGACCTTTGCATGTTTTCTTTCCCGTAGCTGGGTCTGGACTGGAGATCTCTTCTGATTCTTCCATTCCCTATCCGCTCTAGCGTATCATCAGTCCTTTTACTTAAAAGTTATATAATAGGTTACACAAGGCCATGTACACACAAGTCTATAATGTAATGTAATTTAAACATATTTCCAATACCTTGATACTTTTCCTTTCTTATCATCTAGGTAAGCTCTTTCTTTTGTTACAACCCTTCAGAATAATTTCATGGTTTAGCTTTTATATCTGCCCTGTGAGTAGACTTTCACTCTTCTGAGCTATTTGGCTTCCTTTTAGGAACCATATCTGAAGAGTGTAAAGAAGTTACAGCTTAAGTAACTTTTGACATCTAACTATGGACTATTCATTTTAATCCATCTATTTTTTTTTCTGTCTTGTTTTCTAACCCAGGTTCTGCTATGGTCTTGCAGGATAAGACCCTAAAAAATGATTATTTGAAGTCTTAGAAAAGTTGCAAATGAGGATGATATTTGAACAATATTGATTGATGTTCATGTAGAACATAGTATTCTGTTATTGTAGTACTGAAGTTCTATGATGCAAATTATCTTGTGCAGGGAAGAAGAATCCACTCATCTGTGGAATGCTTACTATTTTAAAAATTTCTCAATTGTCAAGAAGTTATCATGGACTGAGGGGAATGTGTTTCTCAATTAATTCAAGGCAGGAGAATATTGTTGCCAAGAACCAACATGACTGATCTGGGCCCTCAAAGAATATGCTTCCTGCTTTTCATCCCAATTGAAGGCTTTCCTGTGAAAATGCCTCAATGCCCCAAAAGAAAAGATATATTGCCTGTGTTTCTACAATACTAAATATCAAATGAATTTACTCTTACTGTGTTTTAGTGACACAGTAATGCCAAGTGTAACTTATTAAAGAATATAGGGGGAATTTCTAGAAATCAATTAAAATGAAAAAAATAATATATCTTTAATAATTTATACTATCTACTTGAGGATGTTCATTATTTATTTCTGATTTTATTTAATATTGCATTAGAAGTGAATATCAATATTTATTCAGTCTTTCATTATGGGTGTTTATTTCCACTCAGGAATACTTACAGCTGCTATAAGAATGCAGAAAAGAGTAACACTGACATATTTTTAGTTTTACAGTGTCCAATGCAGCTTTGATGCTGACTACCCAGAATCTAGCCTTGCTTCTCTTGACTTTCTTCAATTACAGTTACAATACAATGCCAGCTACATATACAAGGATTCCTAAACAGCTAAGCTATGTTCCCATTTCCTTCTCAAGTTGTACATTCTGATGTAGGACTCACAGAACACAAGAAAATGCTATACTTAAATTTCAGTTTCATTGCAGCAAAGATACCAATTAGGGTGAGTCAACAGAAACAGCACATGAGATGATGTCAGAGAGTTAAGCAGACATGATGTTCCCTTCCCTCCTTCACTTTATGTGTAGGAGTGGGATGGAGTGTCACATACTACCAGTGTTGATGTCAGGTGTTTACGTGACAGCTTCACCTGTTAGAAATGTTGGATTTGCTTTTGTAAATAAGACTGCTTGACTAAATCACCAATTACATGATTGATATTTACCTTCAGCCTCCTCCATCTATTTATTAGTGATTGAAAGTTTGGGTTTCTGCCACTCAATTCTAACACTTCAGTAATAATCTCCTGTTTTTCTGACTTCATATTCCGAAGACACTTAGAAGGTCCATGTAAATCATCTCAGCAGGATACCAGAAGGTCTGGTGCAAATGGTCGTATGATAAAGGAATTCTACTGCCAGGAAATTCCTGGGACCTGGAAGTTCCTTCAGTGTTCTTTGCTAATACCAGAGACAAATGGGCAAATTCTTTTCTTATATAGTGTTATGGTATTTAGGACTGGCATTATCTGTTCTTCTTTACATAAAACAAACACTTGCAAAATGAGTGTAAGATATCATTCTCTGATAAGCAATAACCTCTGTGAATTCCATTTGTTCTTCATGTGTGCTGTTAGTTGCTACCCTTAATCTCTTGATTTTAGTCATTTCAGGAGTGTTTTGTACTATCAAATAAGAATTTGCTTTGAATTCCATAATGATTAATGTTTTTTAAGCATAGGTTTTTTTTGTTCATTTGCCCATATTTTTATGTAAGAGATGTATTGGAATATTATTCCTACACTATAAACTTTATTCATTTAATGTGTTCAATCTTATGATTTTGAGAACAAAGTTGTTCATTTTACTGCTGCTATGATAGATTGAACTGTATCCCTCAAAATTTAGAATGTAGCCTTAATTAGAGAAAGTCTTTACAAAGATAATCAAATTTAAGTAAACTGTGATCCAGTGTGGTTGTTGCCATGTATCAGAGAAATATGGACACTGAAATTTTCCTAGAGAAAAAATGGTGGAGAGAAACCAAAGGAGTAAATGGTCCTCTTAATGCTGAGGAGAGAGGTCTGGAGCAGAATTTATCTCTCATCGCTCAGAAACAGACAACTTTACTCACCCTTTGATCTCAAAGTTTCAACTTTCACATCAGGGGGACAATATATTTCTATGACTTCGGTCATTCAGTGTGTGGTACTTTCTTCTAGCCGTCCTGGCAAACCAGTAAACCCACAGTCAATTTCGCGGCCTTTAAAATTCTCCCCAAAGAAGTATATACAATTAGGAGTCTGTCCACATTTCCCTCAAGATGTCCTTAACTGGAACATATGCAACCACTTTCTAATTGTAGTATAGATCTTCCCATTCTCATTAAAATCTAAATTTAGCTTCTGCGCAAATGCCCAAGTGTTTCACGGAGTCCTCACCCTCTCATGTTCTCACAAGCTGTGTGTGAAGCTGTCTGTTTCTCCACATTCCTCCAATCCTTGTTATTTGTTTCTGATTGCCGTCAACTTAGTAGGTATGAAGCTGCATCTTAGTGTGATTTGCATTTCTTCAAGGGATAATAGTTTGGAGAAACTTTCCTATGTTTCTTATTCAGTCTTTCAAGAAATGTTGACTATATATTCTATTATCTTAAACCAGTGCTTTTCAATCTTCCTAATGGTGTGACCCTTTAATATAGGTCCTCATGTTGTGGTGACTCCCAATGATAAAATTATTTTCATTGCTGCATCGTAACTGTAATTGTGCTACTGCTATTAATAATAATGTAAATATCTGTGTCTTCCAATGATCAAAACAAGGAAGAAGTTGTAAAACTAGCTGACACCTACAAGCTTGGAGAGAGAAAATGAAAGGGGGCATTATCTCTAAAATTATTTCTTGGACTTGGTTTATGCAAAGTTATTGATTTCTTTTGCATCTTGCATATGCTCAGCATTTATAGATTCCTTTCTAGATGATTTGTTAATTTCCCTCACAATTCCATAGGACAAATTTTATAATTATGTTATGTATATTTATAATATTTCTTACTTAAATATTCTACACCATTTGAGAAAACCCATGTGGTCCTAGAGCTTTGTACTCATATTTCAGGGCCTACTCAGTAAGTTTGGTAGCTGTTGTTTTCTGAGCTATTTGTTCATTTCACATAAGTTATAAAATTTATTTGATATAAAATTATTCTTGCCTGGCCTTGGGTAGATTTCTAACAGACATATGCTTACATGAACTTTACTGGACATTCTTGGAAGACTGCCTTTGAAAGGTCACGCACAGCTGTCTTCATGTAGCTCTCATCTCTTTAGAATATTCCCCCATACGCTGCCCTAGAGCATCCCTCAAACTTGGGTTTCTCTTCCCTGTGTCCTGATGTGGAAACTTGGTGTTCACCAAAAGTTAAATAGGTTCTCATCTTTCTCCTCTCTCTCATGAATTGTTCCCCCTTGTTTGATAGCAATAACCTAAGATCTTTTGTTATGTGTATATGGCCTCTTTTCAGTTTTTCAAAAAAAAAAGAGGTGTTTATTCAAATTTAGTCTTTGTTTCTCCATCTGGACTGGAAATGAATACTCTATGATATGCTAATTTACAAACATTGAAGGTAGACATAATGCATTATATGTTCACAAAGTACTCAGGGATATATTAAGAGAAAAGCAAACTAAAAAAATCAACACAAAAATGTTTAAGATACTTATTTTCAAACACGTAGCTTGCAAAGTTTTCCTTTATTCTATTCTTTAACATTTTCTATAGAGAATATATATCGATTCTATGATAAAAGTAAAGTATTAATGTTATAATAGAAAAATAAAATTAAATAAGCCACTTGCAAACAATCATAGCCTTAAAACATGGGATTTTCAGTGAAGGAAAATATAGAGCCATTTATCTTCCTGTTTGTTCATATTTCTGTAAATTAGAGTGGGGGATTGCATCTTAGTTTGTTCTATAGCAACAATATGTTATTATTGACTAATTTAGAGTTTATAGTTCATAAACACTCCTATATCTTTTCAGCAATTCTACCCAGCCCAAATTTTCTGTATTCACACATTTTACCTCATTTGAAAGAAAATGAAAGTAGTTTTAATGTAATAAACATTATATTAAAATGATTTTATAAAAATAAAATCCAATTAAAGCAAAATGACATATGCAAGAACATTATATAATAATACCTAAATTGCTATAAATTGATGATCACTACCCTATGTACTGCTCTGTAGTGGTAATTACTTTCATAAAGCATCTATGTTAAAACATAAATCATCTTATATTGTTTCCTCCTCTTTCTGTTCTTCATCCCACTCTTCTCTACTTCCTATCTCTCTGCCTGTGTCTCCCCATCCCATCAACCTGTCTTAAATTATGTAGCTGCTAGAAAATGAATTTGGTAACAGCTTGAGGAAACTTAGAGACAGATTCTTCCACCATGGAGCCTGCACATGGAAATGTACTACACTTAAACAACTTCATTTCGGGTTGGCAAACATTAAACCAACACTCTTCAAACCTGCAAAAACAATTGTTTATAGACTTACAAATCTGTTTGTAAACTGACAAACCCTCATAATTACAAAAAGAATCTCTAAGTGAAACAATAATGAAGTCAAATAGGGACATATAACTTTCTTTTTAAAATATTTTTTGAGAAATTCACATATGAAGATGGCATCTCAATTCCTCCCACTTCTCTCTCCTCCTCCAGTTCCTCTCATGTTCCCCCTTCCTCATCAATTCATGATCTCATCTTTAATTACTAGGTTTGAGATTTGGTATGAAGTACCAGTATGCCAAAATATATGCTCATTAGATGTTAAGATAAATACAATACTTGTAGGATATATGTTGCCAAGGTTGTATTACTATAGTGGGAAGGATGGCACCTCTGGGAACAAATTTCCGGTGTTTTAGAATGTTCCTGAGTCAGGCTTCACTGAGCTTGGTCTTTATTAAGACTCTGTTCTCATGGGTTCTTTAATGAGTCTAGGATCCACAAATACAAAGAGGGCCTGATGTTAGTATATTGCTAATTACACTATCAGGAAGCTCTAGAAATTGCCAATTGCATTATATCTCAATATATAGTAATATATTAACACAAATATATATATATATATATATATATATATATATATATATATATATATATGCTTCTGCTTTTTTCACTCAGTTGAGTTTGAAAGTGACAGAATAGACTAACCCCTCAAAAGTCACTTGATATGTTATCTTTTACCTGGGATAATTGGGAAATAACCGATAGAATAAAGGATCCCTAAGTCGCATCTTTTAACACAAAAGTTGTTAACTTAGAATTCCAGCTGAATAGGCATACCCACAAATACACATATTATAAAATTTGCCATGGGACAGATGCCATTGTTGTACTAATGGCAAGAGAACATTCTTCACATTGGAACTATGAGTTGACAACAGTGTAGGTCTACAAATAACACAATAACTCTCATGCTTTCTTTGTTTTGCCTACATTTATTTTTTAGAAATTCATATATAATTTACCATCTCTAACCCCAATTCCCCTTTCCTTTACCTTCTCCACAATTTAATGCTCCATTAAATAGCATGCTCATGAGCTCTTGGGCCTACTGGATTCTTTAGGGCTTTGTTATTTGCGCATTAGGCTTCTGTGATGTTTATTTATAATTGCTAGCTTCCTACCACTTAGAATCCCATCAGAGGTGAAAAGTAACCTAAATTCAGTTGGCCCATAGGCTGCTCTATAGAGGATTATTTTGGTTGTTAATCAAAGAAGGAAGACCCAACCCACTGTGGGCAGCAACATTCCCTTGGTCTAGGCTATTGAAATGACACAGGAGAAAACCAACTAAAGCAGTTGGCAGGTAGCATACATTCAATCAATTCCTTTTCCTTTAGATTTTGGATTTATTTTGTCTGGCTACTTTGAGTTATTATACATCTTTCTCTAGATTATGGACTGCAACTTGAAACTGTAAGCCATATAGACCATTCTCTCTTTTAAATTGCTTTTGGTCATGATATTTTATCGTAGCAGCAGAAATAAAACATAAAGGACCACTTCTATATGTGTATAGAAGAATTAACACCAGGTAAAATTTGTACACATTTCTGTTGTTGATCTATACTTGCCAGTCTAATTTGTGTTCAACCAACAGGCATTGAGAAAGAAACCTCTTCAAGTGCAAGACCACGCATGGCCATTTGTTGGTAGGTTAAAAGGTTATCCACATACTAACTTACAATAAAAATAACTATAAAAAAGTTAATTTCATGTTAGTAAATTTTCTATTGCCTTAGGATGAGAGATCTCAGTATAATGATGAAATTTCAGTTTATAATGCCCATGATAATTATGAGTCCTAAAATGTATTAATGATGTTAATATAAATTTGATTACTGCTCTTACTGCTATTACATGTGAGTAACATTTATTGAGTTGTTTTTATGTACTACTTATGATTTTTAGCATTTCTCAAATTGTCTCACTGAATGTTCTCTGTAAGAATGTTTAATATCCTTTACCCACACTTTTTCACCAAAAGGATATGAAAGCTACAAGAAAAGCCTTAACCTCACTGAGTGAAGGTGAAGCTGAGGATAAGTTTGGATTATGCTCTTTCACTTTCTATACCAGGAAAAAAAATGGGATCTTGCTAGCTTTCATTCCAATTTATATGGATCACTGGAGGACTATATGGGGAAGTAAAATCTTTGACAGGTCTGGGAAGATTGAGAGCTCAAGTGTAGAGGGATTTTATGCTAGAGAATCATGCCCTGTGGGGTCTATCTACACGGTAGGGGAGCCAAGATGAGAGATCACCTCCAAATGGCAAAGGAGCAGGGCATCTGTGTGCCTGTGTGCATACATTACCATGAATCAATATGGAAGCAAGACTAATGTATGCAGCAGGGTAAAGACATTAACAAATTAATGAAATGGAACCTGGGTTTCACTCTGCTATGAAGAACAATCATTTATGGGCTAGTCATGACTGAAGGCACCACCCTGTTTTTACCTTCCACCTTTTCTCCACCCAAGATCTCATTTCCTCTCATGCAACTGCAGGTGGATTCCTGAGTTAAAATTTCACTCAGTGTTTCCCTCCCAATCCATTCTCTGCAATGTCATGTCATCAGAACGGTTTCTGTATGACTCAGAGTTGACGCCAATCTTCTGCTTGGAATGTGTCATTGCCAGTGTCTATTCATTAGCAGACACATCAGTCTTTCAGAACGATGCCCAGCTCAGCATAGACACCCAATGTTCCTGTCACTTTCTGCTTTATCATCACAAACCCTTGTCTTCCTCTAATACCATACTTATATTTTCAGGGCTCAGAAACAGGAGAAGAAGGGAGGACTGTGTGTGATAAGCTGTGAGATTTAAGTGGCTTATCTGAAGATTCCAGAATCATCTCCCCATAAAATTTTATCAAGTTGCTTTGGATTTATTCATTTCATGGGCTGTGATCACAGCTTTAGATTTCAGCAACACTAAGAATAGCTTTACTATCAAAATGAGAAGGGATTTTATTAATGAACAACTGCAAGGCAATGAAGAACTAATTATAGGGAGGGTATGCAATTCTTTTAGATTGAAAAGGAGAAAAACTCAGTAAGTTTTCTTGTAAACTCAAAGATTAAGAAGCTAATTTTAAAAGCCTAGAGTTAGAATATGCCATTAGTGCTCAGGCTTGCTCTGAAAACCCAGGAGACAATAGATTTATTTTTTCACATACCCTCTAGTATTTACTCAAAATAAGAGAGAGTGAAAAAAGAATGAGAGAAAAGGGGGAAAGACTCAGCTATGTCACTGCAGAAAGAAATACTTCTAAGCAAATGGGTTAACACATTTGAGAGGCTGGCTGGGAAATTAGGAAAGAAAAAGGATTTAGCTGTCAATTGACTGAGTTGTTCATTCTCCATTGCCTTCTCTACCAGCTACTTAAAGATAATTCCATAGTTTTACATAAATTTGCTTTTCTTTTAGTTTTAAATAATTTCAGACACATTAGAGAGGTTGAAAATAAGACACTATCCCTCAGAGTCCTCAATAAAATAATTTATCATACTAACTTGATTCTTTCTCTTAAGAATTTGAGGGAACGTTACTGATAAAGTGCTTTCTCTATGTTGGTTTGTTTTAAAACACAATTACTTTATGACTTTGTACATTCTAGGCAAGCAAGCTACCACTGAGCCATACTGTGAGCTTTCATAATGCCTTTTTAATCACTGGCATGTAAGGCCTAAAGACGAAACAGCCTTTCTCTACCACTGCAATAGTGAAAAACAGATAGCAATAAAATTCTTATGATTTGCTATGAAGACTTTATTAAAATTTTATCAATTTCCCCATTAATGTTACAAAAAGAATCACCTTTTGCATTCACCCATTCTCTTATCCTATAAATTATGTAAACAAAAAACCACTAACAAACAACAAACAAACCAGTTTCATTATGTGGACTTGGATGATCTAGAACGCGGTGTGCAGGTTAGGTTGGTCTTGAACTTACAAAGATCTTCCTACCTTCAGGTTCCTGTTCTAGCATTAAAGGTGTGAGCCATTAAACCTACTTTGTCCAGTTATTATAATGCAGGTCTGTGTTAAATATGTTGATGTATGTGAGGAAGGAACAGTAATAACTTTACAAAATTTCTCTGTTCCATCTTAGGCTCACACTAACGACATTTACTCTCCCATTCCAGACAAACACCTCATATGGTCTGTAAGAAAGCTCTCACTGCTATTGTAGTAAGTAATTTTATCCCAGTACACAGCATATCACTTGCTCATTATGGAACTTTCTGTTCCCCTCCAAAATACCATATTCTCCTAGATCACCTTAAACATTACTGTCCATTATTTCAGAGCTTCCTTTCCTCTCCCCCTTCCTCCCTCTGTGTGGTGTGCTATCTGTGAAATGCTCTCTACTCAATGTTGAGACTTGTTTCCATGTCTTTGAATACATCTGCCCTTTACAAAAAAACTGATTTTTAACCTTCAACCTGAATCTCATCTGAAGGCCTGTCTCTCTAAGTCCTCATTTTACTCTCAACGCTGTGTTGTCCATCTGGAATTTCAGACGAACATGCTGGAAGCCAGCCTGTGCTGCTCTTCATCTTCACCCCCTGTGTTTGCTCTTTTGTCAGTCCCAGTATATAGTTTCTCTCTCTTCCAAAAATAGATAGCATTTAATTCAATTTTTTCAATGGATTAACTAAAACCCTTTAGTCCTAACTGACTTCTTCCTTCCCCTCGTGTGCTACATGAAACATGGCCATAGGGCTTGTTTGCCTAATCCCCCAGCCCATGACTCTTGTCACCTGTGTTCTAAAGCTAATCATGCCCTGTAATAGCTTCTTAACTGCTATTCTTAATTATTAGTTGCTATTAGCAATTCTGCTATTGCTGTCAACAAGGCGTCAAGAATGATTAAAGTGCAATTCAGATCTCTCTAATGCTTTCCCCTCTCTGTCAGGATAAAAGCCCAGAAAATTTTTTGTGTAGTCTGTTGTCCCACTGTGATCTTTGCCCATTTCTTCCTCTTTTTAACTGTCTGCCTTCGTCTTCTCTTTCGCCTTTCTCCCTTTGCTTCAGCAGCATTGGCATTTTGACTCTAACCCAAGGACCACTTTCTCCACAATCAATATGGGCCCCTGCTTATGTCTGCTTCACATGCAATCCCCACCCACCTGTGTGAACCACTCTGTCGATCTTTCCAGATGTGCTCACAACCTAACTTAGTGCTGAAATGTCTCTGATGCACAATTTAAGATGCCACACTGAATGCTGTCCACTTGTGCCTCCTGCTCTGTTACATTCCACATTCATGATCAAAGGTACCACATACTGTAATGTCTTATTTCAAGTTTTTACCACTATAAGCTCTGATTTTTATTTAAATATTTTATTTTTTTAACATGCTATGATTGATTACTGTACTTACAAAGTTACCACGGTGGCAATTGGCTTCCATAAACTCACAGGGAATGGTACTATTAGGAGGTACAGCTTTGTTGAAGTGGGTATGGCTCTGTTGGACAAGTGAGTCACGGTGAGGTAGGCTTTAGAGTTCCCTTTGCTTGAGATACCACAATAACTCTTACAAATAAAACATTTAATTTTGGTGGCTTGCTTACAGTTCAGAGGTTCAGTCCAGTTTCATCATGGTGGGTAGCATGGTGGCTCACAGGTAGACATGGTGTTGGTTTCAACAGGAAGTGCACTTTGACAAGCCTAATTCTTCCTCAGCCATGTGAAAGTGGGACCTTATGAAATACCCTTATTTGTTGATTGCTATCACAATCTCACTGGGATGATATTAGTAGCATCATATTTCATTTTAAAATCTACCCAGAATATAATCATTTCTCATCCTCTGTTGATATTACCAGACTGTAAGAGTGTCATGCTTATTTCTCTTGTCCCCAATCTTCCCATTCTTCTGATGTCTCTTTTCTTCAAACACACGTATCCAGTCTTCACTCTGTAGCCAGTTAAAGTCCCTTTTGAACTAACCATTAGGTCTTTCGAAAAGCAAATTTAATATTTTATTTCTAACACTTTCCTGTTAGCTTTTTGTCAGAGTAAAATTAAACATTACTGAGCAAGTAAACTGTGGTCAGCTCTTTATTGTTCCCTGCCCTGTGCCTCCCACTCAGCTTCTTAATATGCCTTAGTTAGTTTTATTTTCATTTTCACTTATTCCATGTAAGTGACTAATTTACCATCATCACTATATCATCTATCAGTCTACCTATTTACCATCTATGTAATTGCTGTTACCAAGTTACTGTTTATGCTCTGTCTTATCCCACAGGAAACACAAGTTCTGTGAGAATAGACTGACTTACTCTTCCTTTTTCTAATTCCTCGATCTCTGTTTCAAGGAACCACTTGTTCATCCCACCCACCCAGAACCAAAATAATCACACAGAAACTGTATTAATTAAATCACTGCTTGGCCCATTAACTCTAGCTTTTTATTGGCTAACTCTTACATCTTAATTTAATCCATTTCTATTAATTTGTATATCACCATGAGGTTGTGGTCTACCAGCAAAATTCCAGCATGTCTGACACTAGTGGCAACTCAATAGAGTCTCCCTGATTCTTCACTTTTTTTCTCCCAGAATTCAGTTCAGTCCTCCCTGCTTACCTAAGTTCTGCCCTATCAACAGGCCAAGGCAGTTTCTTTATGCATTAATGGTAATTGCAGCACACAAAGGAACTCCCACATCAGATCTCCAGAAGATCGAATAATACCCAGCATAACCAGATACTTATCTTAAAAATCACTTAAAATAAATATTATCTTTTTCTGAAAAATCTTTTTTTCCATTGAGTCATATTTTAACATCAATGACTTCTTTACACCTTGATTAAAGTTTCATAGGCATGTCTATTTTAAATATATCATCTAATTAAGCGATCTGATATTATTAGAGGCTAGAATTTGTGTACATGATGATTAAGTTTTTGATATTGTCATAGTAGGACAGTGAAATATATAACTAGATCTTTGTGCCTATTCTTTTTGTTTCCTGGGAACAAATCCTTATAATAAGAAGATAATCAGGTCTTGGCCAATAAACAATTTAAAGTTTCTTACACGAATGGTTATCTCCAAACTAAGGAAATATTAAATATCAACTTTTTTGTCTTTGAATTTGAATTTCTGTAATATTAATCATTTACTAATTAATTTACTAATGATAAGCTCTGTTGGCGTTCATTTACATTTTAAATGCCTTTGAATTAATTGTTTTACATTTATTCAATTTTCAAGTAATTGCATTTTATCATTATAGCTTAAATCTAAATATTTTAAAGTAGGAGGATTCCTAATCTATTAGGCATTATCAATTTTGATTAACAAATTACTGATAATTTAATTCTGTGATTACAATAGACAGAGAGAATCCATCTCCAAATGGTATTGAAGTAGGCACATGGAAAGTTGTCTACATTTTTTTTCTTAAATTTACATTCACAAGGACTCCAGTTGTCACTGAGTCTGGTACAGAAATCTCTGCAACTTGGATCTATTGTTTAACCTAGAAAGTAAGAGTAGTCATCCTTTTGTGGCCCTTGTAAAAGCTAAATGGAATGTGAGGAATTTATGGCAACATATGACAAAACCTGGCTTATTTGGAGAGTATAAAATGGCAACCCATAGTGCTTTGCTCCTGCCCCCACCCCCACATTATTCTTATTGCATAGGATTCCTTGAGTCTTGGGAATAACTCATTCTTGGTAATAAATCCTGAAGTCAGGCAGTAAGATTTTCAGGAGAATCTATCCCCATAGAACTACAGAACCTAATTATCTTCCTAATTATCTTAACTTTCTGTAAGTTTTATGTTTCACTGTGGCAAGTATTTGGCTTGCATATGTAACCTACATAATATAAAAGGATCACAGATGAAATACCAAAAGCAACTTGGATGACCTTGAGGCTAGATTATACACCGTCTTTCATGTTCATTTCCTCCATTCCATCAATTGACTACACAAATAGCTGATAAGCCTGTAAACCATGTAGTTTCAGTGTATGAGTACACAAATCTTAATAGGATGGGTTAAGAATGCATGTGGCTGCTAGAATCGGAAGGAGAGATAATGCGACGGTTATTTTTTAAGAAAAATGAAGACATATTTTGCCGCAAGATGTTGGAAGTGGGTGGATAAATTGGATGAAAAACTGCCTTCTATGTTTTCTTCAATTGCTTCTAATCAAACTTTAAGTAAATATCTCCAGAAATAGCTATTGATTCTTGCATTCTAGTTAAGGCCAAAGACATTCATCAAAGAGACAGATAGAAGATTAATTTTTATTTCTATATAAACAGAGAATTAGGTGTTAGAAGGCACATTCTTGGTATTTGCCTTCTTATCTTGTATTAAATCAACAGAAAAATGTTGCCATGTTTTTTATTTCATGTAAAATAACAAACCTTGTACTTGGCCAGAAATCTTACCATTCTACACATGATTCTTAATCACTGACATGCAATACACATGAACACAAAAACATACATATAGACATAACTATGTCTGTGTGGATACATACCTAAATACATAGATGCTGTGTTTACGTATAATGCTTTTTTGAGCCGTGTCATTGAATTAGATTGTTCTGTCTTTATCTTCCATCTTACTACTGTTTTTTATTCTGTTAAGCACTTAGCCAGAGTTGTAGATAGAATAAGTAGTAATACATCTAGAAAATACATTGCATCTTTTCACAGTAAGTCAACACTGGCATGAGATTTTTTTTTCCATGTTCTCTTTGTCCTAGGGACTTTGTGTGCCTCCTGGCCTTCTTACAGGGGTGGAGAAGGGCCTGGCTCAGCACAGGACAGGGAAGGATGTAAGCAAGCTGCAGACTGACAGCAGCCATGTTTTTGCTCAAGAAACTGGGAATATTGTTGATTTTCTCAAAGAACTAGCTCTTTGTTTCATTGATTCTTTGTATTGTTTTCTGTGTTTCTATTTTGTTGATTTCAGTCCTCAATTTGATTATTTCTTGTTTTCTACTCCTCCTGGGTGAGACTGCTGCTTTTTTTTCCCTAGTGCTTTCAGGTGTGCTGTTAAATTGCTAATATGTGCTTTATCCATTTCTTTATGTGGGCACTTAGTGCTATGAACTTTTCCTCTTAGCATCACTTTCATAGTGTCCCATTAGTTTGAATATGATGTGCCTTTATTTCATTGAATTCAAGGAAGACTTTATTTCTTTCTATATTTCTTCCTTGACCCAGGGGTGGTTCAGTAGTTGATTGTTCAAATTCCATAAGATTTTAGGCTTTCTGAGAGTAGTTTTGTTGTTCAATCTTAACCTGAATCCATGGTGATCCCATAAGACACAGGGGGTTACTCCAATTTTTTATTTATTTATTTATTTATTTATTTATTTATTTATTTCTGTATCTGTGGATGTTTGCTTTGTTACCGAGTTTGTGGTCAATTTTAGAGAAAGTTACCTGAGGTGCTGAGAAGAAGGTATATTCTTTTGTGTTTGGGTAGAATGTTCTATAGATTTCTGTTAAGTCCATTTGTTTAATTACGTCTGTTAGTTTTCTTATTTCTTTGTTAAGTTTCTGTCTGGTTGATCTGTCCATTGGTGAGAGAGGAGTGCTGAAATCTCCTACTATTAGTGCATGGGGTTTGTTGTGCGATTTAAGTTTTAGTAATGTTTCTTTTACATATGTTCTCTAGTATTGGGGACATAAATATTCAGGATTGAGACTTCATCTTGATGAATTATTACTGTTATGAATATAAAGAGTCTTTCTCCATCTCCTCTGATTGATTTTAGTTTGAAATCAATTTTGTTAGATGTTAGTATAGCCACACCCGCTTGTTTGTTTGGTCCATTTGATTGGAAAACCTTTCCCCACCCTTTTACTCTGTGGTAGTGTCTGTCTTTGAGGTTGAGGTGTGTTTCTTATAAACAGAAGGAGGCTTGGTACTGGCATAAAAACAGACAGGAGGACCAATGGTATTGAATAAAAGACCTAGCTATTAATCCACACACCTATAAACATCTGATTTTATAGAAAAAAGCTAAAATTATATAGTGGAAAAAGAAAGCATCTTCTACAAATTGTGCTGGCATAACTAAATTTCAACATGTAGAAGGATGAAAATTGATCCATATCTACCACCATGCACTAAATTCAAGTCCAAATGGATTAAAGACCTCAATATAAACCTGATCACACTGAACCTGATAGAAGATAAAGTGGGAAGTAGCCTTCAATACATTGGCACAGGAGACCACTTCCTAAATATAACCCCAGTAGCACAGACAATAAGAGCAAAAATAAATAAATGGGACCTCCTGAAACTGAGAAGCTTCTGTAAAGCAAAGGACACAATAAGACAAGAAGGCAGCCTACTGAATGGGAAAAGATCTTCACCAACCCCACATCAGACAAAGGACTGATCTCTAAAATATATTTTAAAAAGCTCAAGAAATTAGACATTAAAATTGGAGTACTGAATTAATTCTAACATGGTCAATTAAAAATGGAGTACTGAACTAAACAGAATTCTCAACAGAAGAATTTCAAATGGCCAAAAGATACTTAAGGAGATGTTAAACTTCCTTAGCTATCAGGGAAATGCAAATCAAAACAACCCTGAGATGCCATCTTACACCTGTCAGAATGGCTAAGGTAAAAACACAAATGATAGCTTGTGCTGGAGAGGAAATGGAGTAAGGAGAACACTCCTCCATTGCTGGTGGGGATGCAAACTTGTGCAATCACTTTGGAAATCAGTATGTTGGTTTCTCAGAAAATTGGAAAACTGCCTACTTCAAGATCCAGCAATACCACCCTTGGGAATATACCCAAAAGATGCTCAATCATACTACAATAGCATTGTTTCAACTATGTTCATAGCAACATTACTTGTAATAGCCAGAACCTGGAAACAACTTAGATGTCCCTCAACTAAAGAATGGATAAAGAAAGTGTGACACATTTACACATTAGAGTACTACTCAGTGGTAAAAAGCAATGATATCTTGAATTTTACAAGCAAATGAATGGAAGTGGAAAACACTATCCTGAGTAAGGTAACGCAGACCCATTATGTGCATACTCACTCATAAGTGGATACTAGCCATAAACAAAGGACATTGAGCCTATAGTTCATGATCCTAGAGAAGCTAAGTAATAAGGTTAACCCCCCCCCCAAAAAAAACCATATATAGATGCCTCCAGGGAAACTGGAAACAGAAAAGATTGCCTGACAAAATTGGGAACATGGGGGCAGGGGGCAGAAGGAAGTGGAGAAAGAGGGTTGAGGAGGATGTGTGGGAATGGGATAGTTGAGATGGAGAAAGGACAGATATAAGAGCAAGAAAAGAGATATCTTGATTGAGGAAGCCATTACAGGGTTAGCAAGAAACCTGGCTCTAGAAAAATTCTCAGGAATCCCCAACGATGACCCCAGCTAAGACCCTAAGCAATAGAGGAGAGGGTGCCTAAGCTGGCCTTGCCCTGTAGTCAGACTGATGGTTATCTTAAATATCACCATAGAACCTTCATCCAACAACAGATGGAAACAGAGGCAGAGACCCACAATGGATCACTGGACTGAGCTCCCAAGGTCCAGTTGAAAAGTAGAAAGAGTGAGAGTATGAGCAAACAGATAAAGACCATGGGGGGGTTCATCCACTGAGACAGTTTTCCTGAGCTAATGGTAGCTCACCAACTCCAACTGGACTGAGAGTGAACAAGCATGGGATCAACCTAGTCACTCTGAATGTGGTTGACAGTTGAGGCAGACTGAGGAGCCACTGACAGTGGCACTAGGATTTGTCTCTACTGCATGTACTGACTTTTTGGGGTCCTATTCTCTTTGGATGTATACCTTTCTCAGCCTAGATGTAGTAGGGAGGACCTTGGACTTTCCACAGGGCAGGGTGCCCTGCCTTCTCTTAGGATTGGAGGGTGTGGGGTGGCAGGGTGTGTGGAGGGTGAAGGAAGAGGGGAGAAAGTGGGGATTTAAATTGGTAATTTTTTTAAGTAATAAAAAAAGAAATTGGGAATATTCTGATAATTAGCATTTGTGCAATAAACATGCTAAATACTAAGATTGGATATTTGTAATTTCATTGGAGCAAAGTATCACTGGCACTCCTGTGACTCCCTCATTAAATAAGCAGCAAGAACTACACAAACCACAGGGAACTGCTTGCCACGGAGGTTTCACACCAGGACTGTGTTTAAATCCAGGGCACGTGCACACCGTGTGCATTCTGCTTAAGCCTCCATTTTCAGTCATACAACAATTTCTATTTATTTCTTCATTTATGCTATTTCATGGACCTAAATGGTTTTGTTGACGTTGTTATCATGTTTTTCTTTTCTCTTTTTTTCTTTTCTTTTTAGGATTAAAGAAATCTTTATCTATCTCACAATGTCTAGGAATCATGAACCCTTCTTCACCCTTCTGGCCCTGTGGATTCAAAATAGGAGTTTTTGGTCACAACATAAGTATATTTCAAAACTATACATGTAGGAATAATACCCTCATTCATCTTTGAATGTTCCATATCTGCTATGACATTATTTTCAGGCTATGCTTGAGAAGAAGGCTTTGCCTGAGGTGTGATGGTGACCCTATGTAGCCAGCCGGTACCAATAGGAGAGGGAAAGAAAGAACTTGCAAGTTCAAAATAAGCTTGCTATTGATTCCATTGTGAAAGTATTAAGTGTTCGGACAGGAAGAAAGAGAGAACATCACCTGGAGTAAAGAAAAGGTTTGAAAGCATCTTCTTTAGTATTTACCCAAATGCATCCATTTCAGTGATTTTTTTTTACAACTCTAATGGCCATTTTTACTGGCTTTTATTATAGTGTTTTTCCTGTTATGATGTTTTCTCTAGAAGGAAAGAATCAATGACACTGAATGAATGTTCTACACATTGCTAAATGCTTAAAATGTGTCAGATATGAACATTTAAAAATTGCTCTTATCTTTTTTTTCTACCCCAAATAGCTATTGACCTGGTTAGCAAGCTGTCTTCTTGATGCTCTGTCTTCTGGACACCTGAAGGAAGCTGTCTTTTCATACTCCATATTGCTCTGCTTACAGTGATTGTTTTCATTGAGAACTTATTAAAGGGGAAGGTCAAAGTCTTCGATGGTCATAGCAAATTGATTAAAATTTGACAACCATGTAAACAGGATAATAAAACTATACTTGAGTGTTTAGATGGATTTTTAAAAGTGTGTTGACATGAATGATTTTGTTCCTTTTCTGTGATGGAAAGAGATTCTCACATGGCTACCAGTGAGTGTGTCCATCAATAAAAGAAGGTAATGACAAGCAGTAGGCATGTAGAAGAATGTACCACATGGAAAGGCTGGCTTGGAAGGCACTGTGCACACCAAGCTGGCCTCTAGTTCACTAATGTCTGCCAGCTTTTGTCTACTGAATGCTGGGATTTAAGGTATTCTCTAACAAGCCGTCACTAGCACTTAGTAAATATATATAGCCCCACTTACTCCTTGTATATTATAAAATAAAACATTTTTCCATTCGCTATCTTTTTGACTAAATTTAATCCTATCAATTATTCTAATAAGAGCTTTTGTTTTTTTCCTTTGCTGGTAAAATTGTGACTTTTCTTTATTTGGTATAACTCTAAATTAATTTTGTCGGAATCACCTCTTGTACATAAGATAGAATTGAATTTTGTTTTGAGATCAGTTTGAAAGCACAGTCCATCCTCTCTATCCTTATGGTAACACACACATCTCTGGGTAAAAATTATTGAAGGAAAAATGAGTCCGTATTTAATGTGTACAAATGTCTTAATGCTTTCCCCTAAACCATGCTACATAAAAACATTGTATTGCAAGATTAATCATACATCATAGGGTGGTTAAAAACACATCGGTGGAGGTTTAAAGGCTACATTTTGTGGCATGTTGCTTTATACTAGCTTTTTTTTAACATCCTTGAAATTTGATATTACTGGGATATGAGATCTATTCTTTAGAAAATATTATGGAGTGACTATTCATTTTAATACGGTGGATTCCTCATATTCTATTACTGATCTGACCAACACGTTAAATTTTAGTTGCGTTATATTATTTTATATAAAAATGTCTTACCTATTCAGTCTGTTTATGTACATGTGTATGCATATATTTGCACATGTACCGTGTATTAACAATGTACTTGTTTATTTTGGGGAGTTTCATACATACAACATCCTTCCCCCTACTTCCCTACTTCTGCTCTGTAAATTCCCTCATATCACCTACAGTGTGTTCTCCTCCCAATGTCATGTCTGTTTTTTGTTTTGTTTTTGTTTTGAGAACTTGCTAAGTTCAACTATTGCTGTCCATATATGCATGGTTGTGGAACCATCCTGTGACTATGAGAAAACTACTAGTGGTCACAACCTAAAACCAAGATCCTTTTTCGCTTGTCGCTGTCTATTGTCATAGGGAAGGATTAGGGTTTAGGAAGTTCCTGCCCCATCTATGTCAGAATCATGGCTGGCTTGATCTTGTAGAGGTTTTATGCAGGTAATCACAGCTATTGTGAGTTCTTTAATGCAATAGCCATGTCATGTGAGGAGACAGTATCCACCTCCTCACCTGGTTCTGACATACTCTTCAGATGTTTTCATGCTTATTAATGGAGGGGTTGACGGAGACTGTATTATTTTAAGTCTTAGTTCCAACACGAATACAGGAATGACTGCAAGTTAATTGCTGATGTCTCTTCACTGTGCCCTTGTTCATTGGTTTACCTTCTAGCAGAACCCTGAAGAAGGCTTAAGAGAAAATACACATGGAGTTCTGCATATTCAAAGGTAATATCTGTCGTGTCTGTCCAGTAAAATTGATGATGCTAAATATGAAGCTCTTATGTCACTCTTTCTCTCTTGAAAGTCATGGCTCCTTATTCTATTCATCTTTAAGTAGATGAGTAAAAAGCAATACCTAAAATGTGTTTTTTTTCTGAATACTTAGAAAGTATGCAATAACTTTTTAAATATTGCATTTCTTATGGATGCAGTCTTGGTAGAGATATTTTGTGGGAAATTTTTGGGTTCAACTGTAGCCCCTTTGTGTGTTGCTTCTGGGCTTTTTTTCTGATGGGAATTATTTCATTTTCTTAACCATTACCACTTCTTTCTCTCATTTTTAGGGAGTATATTTTTCACATATTTATTGTTGTGTTTTAGCATCTTGTATTTATTTCACTTACTAATAACTACACATCTTTTTACTAACAACTCCTTAAATCTTTTGTCCTGTTTCCATATTCTTTTTATTTTATTTCTTTCATTTTCAAATAAGGGCTTTTTTCCATGTGTTGCTGATTTTATTCTTCTCAATGATAATTTAAACCATTCTTCTCTAAGACTGATTAGAGAGATTAATTAAAAACAGAAACTGGAGTGCATAGTACCCAAACTCTGCAAAAGAATTCAGTCTCAAGTCAATACTTTTATCACTTAATTTTACTTTTTGTTCTTGTTTTAAACAATTGAGTGTTGATTTAATTTTTTAAAAATTCAGTCGTTCACTCCACCTGCTCTAAAACAAGAGATTTCTAGTATGAATATGGTTTGATTTTTCTGTTTATTTTTCTTCTCAATATTCCTTCCTTCCCTTTTCTCTTCTTTATTTTCTTTTTCTTGTCATTGCTCTTTTATTTTATATTAGTTTTTATTAAACTCTATGTTGATGAATCATTTTAAAATACAGTACAGTACATACCCTTGAAGAATTGATTATCTCAGTGCCATATGGTTGCAGAAAATTCAAATTAGGTAAGTAATGACGAATATAATTGAAGGAAACTGAGAGACCTTATATTTTTGAGTCAGCCTGCAATGCATCCTTAGTGACGAGCAACAGTGGACAAGTATGGTAATCATCACCTTGATTTCTTTAAAGATCAATATTCTTTATAAGAAGCGCTGGTCATGGGGGTATCAGTTTAAATATCACTGAAGTTTAACCTTCTTCAATTTTAAAGAAACCTGAGGAATGGAATATTATTGTCTTTCTTTGCTTTCTGCATCAATCTATGGCCATGGAACAAAATCACTATAACCACAAAGAAGTTTATGCTAGTGAAAAGGTCAATAAAAACAAAGAAAAAGAAGATATTAGAAATAAAGCAGTTGTCTTGGATCTTCAAGTCATAAAAACTGTAGCTAAAATGATTAAGGGAAATCGAAAACTTCTTTCTTGGTTTTCCTTTCTCAGAAAAGAAAATCTTAGAAGTGTTTCAGCTTCTCTAGCCCCTGCCCACACAAACTGAAAACTTTAACTGAGATAATTCAAGTAATCATGTACTACAATTTGGGGGACATAATAAGCACTTGATAAATGTTCATTGTTAATAAAACAGCTGAAAATACCAAGCCCTACAAAAAGTATAGACCCTGGGGAAATAGCTGTATTCCTTTACTACTTTAGTAAGCACATGTTACAAAATGCTCACTCAATATTCTTTTATTTTTTGCTTCTAATGCCTCCTTCTATACAGATGTCCCCACATCTGTAGGCATTTAAATTTTGGACTTGTTTGCTTTTCTATATCTCCCTGTATATTCACTAGATTAAAGAAAAAACATTGTTTGCAGCAATCTTTCAGTACAGCCAGCACATCTGTAGCAATATAATGAAGTCAGTTATTGGTCTGGACTGTTATGTTTGATATCAAATGCATGGATAAAATAACAAAGTCCTTTAGAAATATTGGTCAAATGCAGTTCTTGAAAACTCTGTGGCTTGGCAACGGGGCCATTGGGCTCTTGTGAATTTGATCTTTTGTCTATGCTAGACTTTATGCCACATCACTAACTTAATTTAAAGTGATGAATCAAATATTGGACTTTAAGCTTAGGTAATATTCTGGAAGAGTTGCTTAGTGGGAGGTGAACAATATTGAAGTCCACTGAAATGAAATATGATGGATACCATATGTTGTTTTTCTCTTTGTCCACATTTACTAAGGACACTGATGCTTAGAATTTTGTTATTAAAATCATACTTATTTTACACATCCTTCACATGGATCCTTGACTTTATCTTGAGATTTTCTAACTTGAAAACATTCCAAGCAAACAATTAATTTATATATTAGCATCTTACTGAAAACTTTTACAGTTAGGTAACCCAAGGAAGATCAAGATGTTAGCCTAACTATTTAAATTGCTAAGTCTTCATTCCCTTGTCATGTTTCTGTTTAAATAATAGCCTACCTAGAGGTGATGGTGTTCTTTACAGACTTGTCACTAGTTATTGGTTCAAGGTATGTTAGTATAAATTATGTCTATTATAGAGAAAATGTATGTATTTGATTACATATATTTTGTTATCCTACGTGTAGACTTAGGCTTTAGTTATACTTGGAATTAGGAAAGAAGTGACTTAGTAAAATATCATAACCACAATTGCTACTCATATGGTCTCAGACTGCTTTTAATAGAAAATTTATTTGGAATATATGATAGTATAAAGATAAATATTGAAGGTTTGTGGAGGGAAATGACATTTCTATAAATCTGTTTTAAATGACATCCTCTTTCATGCACATGCTGGAGCAGTTATGAAACACTTCAAGTTCTGAGAATATTCTCCAACCATTATCCACCTTTCATTTGTTCCCATATAACTTACTTCATTTCCCCATCTAGGAGGTTTTATGTGTTCATGGCATAAAAACTGCTAAGCTGATTTTTAACATATACTTAATAAAGACAACACGGGGGTACTGGAGAGTTGGCATACTGGTTAAAGAGCACTTGCTATTATAGAGGATTCAGGATAATTTCGATGGTGGGCAGCTCACAACTAACTATAACTCCAGCTCCAGGGGATCTGACCCTCTTTTCTGGTCACCATGGGCGCTTTTACGTCTATGGCATTTACATCAATATAAACAAAAGGTAAATGTTAAATAGATAAAAATAGAAAGTTAATATGCAAACATGCACAACTTTTGGACACGTACGTAAAATATCCAGTGTCATGTGCATGTGTTGGCATATCAAATACACACAAGAGAATAGAGATGGGTTTGTTTCTAAATATACTAATGTGCATTCATCCTGTACAATGGCTTTAGAGAACCAAGTACACTTTTTACAAGTCTGGGTGGCTTTAAAACACTCCCAGATGATTTTTTAGCCCCCCCCCCCGAGAGGAGTTTACCCACTCTGGACTGATACCAAAGGATTCTGCACAGAAATAAGTGAGGCCCACTGAATGTAGGGGACAGTGTGTGATTTGGATAGTCTGTGGGGTCACTGGTAGTGGCACCAGGATTTATCCCTAGTGCTTGAACTGGCATTTTGGAGCTCATTCTTTCTGGAGGGAAACCATGCTCAGCATAGCTATAGGGAGGAGGACCTTAGTTCTGCCTCAAAGTGATATGTTGGACTTTATTGACTCCCCTTAGGAAGTCTTATCTTCTCTGAGGAGTGGATGGGGGGCCTGAGGTAGAGGAAAGGAGGGAGTAGTAGGAGGAGGGAGGAGGTGGGATAGGCATGTAAAATGAGAAAAATTTGTTGTAAAACAATAAATTTATCAAAAAAACAAGTCTGAGTGGCAGAAATAAAAGGTAAATATAAGAAAATATTTTTAAAAGAGAACTGTGGGCAGTAGTATATTTTCAGATTTTGCCACCAATTTGATAATCTAACACATAAAATATCAATAACTAGTATTAATAATCATAATATATACCTACTAAGTATGGTAACAATTTATCCAAGGCTACCATGTATGCATTTTGAGCCTTCTATTTCACTGTACTTCATCTTCAGTAATCATAAACATCAGACTAGATTTTGAAAGACTTTGGGATGCATCACATTTGCGAAAGACATCACAAAATGCTTTGGTGAGAGTGTTAAGTCACCACTTGTATTAAATATGTCTCCATCTGCCCTTTATTCATTACCTCTAGGCATAATCTCCATGATGAATCTGAGGCTCTGTTTTTATCTCACAGGAGTAAGTGAAGTAGATATAATGGTTCCTCTTTCCCACCCTCCTTGCCAGATCTTAAAGTTCCAGTTACTGGTGCTGCTGCTGTGATTACCATAGCAACTGCCACTACTGTGCACACCCCTGGTGCTGCTATTAGTGCTACTTAAGACCCTAGTCCTAGGCTGAAGAAAACAAGTGTTAGAGTGTCACAGGTATCCTTATACGACTTTTATCAATCACTGAACATGTATTTACCAAAGGTTTATTGTGGACAAGTGCTGGGCCAGATGCTTGAAATATGTAAAGAGGAATACACTCTTAAATCTGCCTCAAGGAAATTTCTGGAAGTGTTCTAAAGCAGAGATGGTTAGAATGGGTAGTGACTGCATTGTGTTGAAAGTGGTGCACCTGGCTTTGTGTGCACAAACAGATCTACTAGCCTACATCTGTGTACATTCTTGATGAAAATTCAATGACTTCTAGTATGTAAACACCAATTCTTTAATTCTCATTGAAACAAACATAAATAACTTTTCACCATTCTTTTAATCAGAGAGTTTACTTAATTCTAATTGAAACTCAGAAACCACTATAGATCTTTGGTAATAGATGTCACGCATCAGCATGTTCACTTATGTGCCTGGAATAGGATTTGTTCCAAACTGAAGATTGCTTTAAGGAAAAGGAAAATCATGCTTAAATTTAAAAAAGACTAAAAAACTATTGGAAAATCAACAAATCCTAAAGAACTTGATACTTCTGTCTTTGTGGTCTTTGCTTTATTGTTCAAAAGTTCTTTTCCTAAAGATTGCATTTCTTGATTGGAAATTATTCAACAAAATAAGATAGATTGACTTTATAATTATCTACTTAATGATTGTATTTGTTTACTCATTTTTAAGCAGGAAATTAATTAGTGAGTCAGAAGAAATGTCTTAATTAGAAAGGATGTTTATATGAAAATTAAGTTGTAAGGAAAATATACATGCATATTTAGGCTCTTTATTTTTCATTGTTGGAAATCAAACCTCTATATTATGCATATCAAGCACATGCTCTATCAATGATCTATGTTTAGCTAAATAAACTGCTTATGTAACATATGTTCAAAGTTTTAAGTGGAGGATGGGGAGAGCTTGGAGGAATGGCACGGCTGGGATGGAGGAAGGGTGGATATAGGAGCAAGGAAGTATATATCTTAATTAAGGGAGTCATTTTAGGGTTGGCAAGAGACTTGACTCTAGAGGGGTTCCCAGGTGTCGAAGGAGATGTCCCCAGCTTGTTCCTTGGGCAGCTGAGGAGAGGGCGCCTGAACTGGCCCTGTCCTATAGCCACACTGATGAATATCTTCAATATCACCATAGAACCCTCATCTGGTGATGGATGGAGATAGAGACAGAAACCCACATTGGAGCACTGGACTGAGCTCCCAAGGTCCAAATGAGGAGCAGAAGGAGAGAGAATGAGCACTGAAGGACAAGGTGTTTCCTGGATGCCCAACTATACATGGATCCCTCAAGATCTTTGGTGACTGGTGCTCCTTTACCATGACACATCATAGTTACATTTTTAAAAAAAGTTGCTAGATGAAATTCTGAGGGCTGCTAATTTAATTTTCAGCTTGACTGACTACGCGAATCTCTATACAGCTACTAAATGACCTCTGAGTATGTCAATGAGGCTGTGTCTATAATATGGTAGACAGAATAAGAAAGATTTTTCTCCCTAATGTGGGTGACACCACTTATAACACTGATGACATGAAAAGAACAAAGAAGCCCAGGAAATGCAAAAACCTTTCTGCTGAGCCAGGACAGCGACATTTCCTTGACTTGAACAGCAGGGTTATACTGGTTTTCAGGGTTTTAAGATCTGGCTTTCCTGTACCTCCAGCATGTAGGTGACGGATTGAGGACATTTTAGGCCCCAGAATTGTATGAGTCAACCACTCATAAACAATTGCTTTCTTCATATCTACATATATCTCATTGGTTTTCTTTCTCTGAGGATCTATAATACAATTACAGAATTCTTCATCAGCAGATTCTTGCACAAAGAGAAGTTGAATGAGAAGAAACCCCGTTACATTTATATACAGTAAATACATGTCAGTGGATGGAAATTGAATTCCATACCCTGCTTTGTTCCCATTTGTGTAGAGACAATGAAGGAAAGAATAGGTGATGAGGGGATAATGAGAGAGATATTACGTTCAGTGAAGGCGAGTCTTCTTCTGAGATGAAAATTTGATGTCAGAGAAGATGAATGAGAGCTGAGAGTTAAATTTCAGTAGACAAAATGAAAATGGCTTTTAGACATTCCACCTGAGTTTGAAGACAAAGATATTGATGTTCATATTAAGTTATTGGTCTAGTAAAATGGGGACAAACTGGATACAGCATAAGCAAGTGAAGCAGATCCATGTGAGAGATTACCAAATCACCTGGACAGAAGCAAACTTGAAATGTCATTTCCTTAGATATGTGCTTAGAGCGAGATCCATTAACCAGATGAAGATAAGTAGGAGAAGACTTGGGACAGTTCTAGAAAAATACAGTCATGACTCTCTAAGAAGCATAGCATAAGAGCAACAGCACGAATGTGCAGAGGCGCATCGGGCAGACCTGACATTTCAAGAACAAAGGATTTGAGATTCCAGCACAGCGTGCACAGGATTTCTCTCACCACATCTCTTAGAGAAAATCACTGTTTCTTGTGAGATTAACTTGGAACTAAATTTCACTTTACAGTGTAAACATCAATGCAAAGACTATTAAATCCCCTCCTCCTCTAATGGATTTCAACGATTCTTTTATTTAAAATAAGAGAAAGTGAAAAGTGTGGTACAGCTGGATAGAAAAAAAAATGTTTTCTTAAATGTATTTTTTATTTTTTTAAAAACCCTTGCAGATAAATTAAAAGAAATACAAACCAAAATTAACCAGACCCAAAGTCTGTATAACTCAACAAACACATTCAGAATGAAAGCTGTGGAGTTTCACATTGAATATTACACTTTTGGTATAAAATATATTTTGCATACTTATTCACAACCAAAAGACCAACAAAAATCTGATGGGACTAGAACTATAGAAACCATTAGTGTCCATTACCTTCAGCCAGTCATTCTTCATTACCCCTTCTCTTAGCCTTTCTTGTTCTTTTCTTCGCAGAGGGAAATCTGCTAACCTAGTACTCTCTGGACCCATAGCAGCTTCAGGCCTGGATGCTGGGAGCTCTCTGCTTTGGCAGAAGTCATGGGCCTCGTCTAAAATGATATTTTCTATAATAGAGTGTTTAAAACAGTCTTCATATCCACTAATTTTCATCTGTCTCTTTGCTTGACTTTAAAATTTCAGGCTTTCACTGATCTTAGGACTTTGGTGGCAACTCTGTCATATCACCGGGGTCATTTTACTAGAAATTCATACAGCGTGAATACCCCCAAGCCTCTGAGCTTTCAAAATCATTTTTCCTCTAATTAATACACTGTATTTAAAAATGGAGTCCTTTCCAATGTGTCCTCATCTGCTTTATGACATTTATCACCATCAAGCTTTTTATGCCTCTGAGCTAATGTTTAGGCTCCTTTTCTTGTGTTTGCCTCCCTACAACCAGAGTATAAGCTTCAGGAAAGAAAATTTACTAGTGAGTTTTTTTTTTTTCTGGCAACAGAATAAAACAAAAAATAGATGATCTCACTGAAGAAAAGGAGTTATATTAGAGATGATGCATGCCATCTGATACACCATGTGGTGGTTAAATGGTAAAAGACTAGCCAAATGCATGCCGCAATTTCAAATACTGCACTTAATGACTGCATCTTCCTTCTTTAAGACTCTTGCCTTTCAGATTTTCAAAAGCATTAATTTGTGCTCTTTTAAATTTCTACTTCTGCTCAGAATATTTTTTCTGTGGTCTGTCATCATGACAGCAAGATTTATGCAGTGATCTTATCTCCTCTATAGGGTGCACAGTTCAAGAATAGAACCAGTTGTTATGCCTCTGTACACTCCCTTTTTATCTCCACTCTGGCCATAATACCTTACCCATGACACTTTAACCCTCTCAACTCACCTTCTCACCCCCAGTTCACTTTTCATTGTATATTAAACATTGCCTTTTGTGTTCCTATCAGCCTGACTCAAACTTAGATCAATCTGACTTTTATGTGAAGACTTTCCTAGCCAGTCATTTTTTCTCTTCATTAAGATTCTAAAGAAGTTTTCCTTAATGAATTTCCTCACTGCCTAATTTAGTAAAGATTTCCGCTTCTAAGTGAAGCAGAAATATCATACCTATTTTTGTCATTATAAAGTTTAACAGCTTGTCATTGATGTCATTGATTATCTCCTATTTTTACTCTATTCTTTCAATCCTTTTATATTATGTTATACCAAGGAATGTTGATCCTAATGGCTAAGACCTTTGGGATCTAATCACACTCATATTTAGTCTCATTCTTCCTCTCTCTCTCCTCTCTCTCTCTCTCTCTCTCTCTCTCTCTCTCTCTCTCTCTCTTCTCTCTCTCTCTCTCTTTCTCTCTCTCTCTCTCTTCTCCCCCCCTTTCTCTCACACACTTACTGCCCTTGAGAAGACTAGAGTGGTGTATCTGTGATATATCACTTTTATATCATGCACAATGCCACTTAGAACAAGTTTTTAAGTGACATTGGATCTCTCTTTACTCTGAGCCTCCATTTTAAATCCTGTCATTTTTGTAAAATATCCTTGTATAAGAATCCTGCCTTTCATTAAGCCTTCTGGGTTGGGCTGCATATTTAGATCTTTCATAAACAGTCAGGATCTCTTTGATAGCCCTCAGCTACATATTCCAGGGTTGCAGTCTCAGATTTCTCATTCCTAATCAGTCACCAAGCCTTCAAAGTACCATTATATCCATATTTGACTTTCTGTCTCCACAACCACTGCCTTAGCCACTCTTTACCACTGTCCATCCCATCACAGTTAGAATAGTCTTCTTTCTTCTTGTTGAATGTCCAGAACTCATTTATCTCTCTCTAAATTTCTGGAAGGCTAAGTGATTTCCCTAAAAAACAAACCTCGTCATTGTTCTTTATTGACAAACATTTGCTGGGTAGCAGTTTACCCAACACTAAAATGGTAACCATTTGTTATTTTTTTATTCTTATCCCATATATTACCTCCCAACTACAGTTTTCCTTCCTCCTCTCCCCTGACTCTATCCTCCCACCTCCCCTCCCCCCAAGATCTACCATGCTGCCTCCCCTCAGAAAATAGCAGGCCTCCCAGGGATAGCAACCAAACACGACCAAAGAAGTACAAGAAAACCAGGTAGACACTATCACATCAGGGCTGGACAAGAAAACCCAGTAAGGGGAAAAGGATCTCCCAAGCAGTCTAAAAGTCAAAGACAGGCCCTATTTTCACTATTAGGAATCCTACAGGAATACTAAGCTACTCAGCCATAATATACACACAGAGGACCTAGGTTAGATCGCTAAGGCCTTCCTAACTCCTGCAAATCCGACGAATCCTGGTCAATAGATTCTGTGGGTGGTGTTTTACCTTCTATTCACACTTACATCTAAAATCCACTATAATATACATTTACTTATTTGCCTGCTGTCTTCTCAAGTCCATGATTTGTCCTTGAGGCAAAAATCAATAGTTATTAATTTGGATGGCAAAGATGCGAATGAATGAGCCTGGCACTAAGACTTCTAAGTCATTAGTAGACATACTTTTCCTTCTATCATATAATTATGTGCAAAAGAATGAAGATTTTCACTCACTGAGTACCTCTCTTAGTTTGTTCTCTAGAGCAACAGAACAGCTGTAAGATAAAAGGGCTTCTATTACATTGGCTTCTACCATTAGAGCAATGGCTATCCATATCCTGGAAAAGCAGAGAAGTCAGAAACCTCAGAACAAGGGGGAGTGATGACGTAGCACCAGTCCAGGGTGGAAAGCTTGGAAACTCCCGGAAGAGTCACCATATAAAAAGGGCGATATGAAAAGACTGAAGAATTTGGAGTCTCCAGGAAATGACAACAGCAAGAGATGTACTCACACAGGAAGAGTGAAGCCTGCATACATTGCATGACTTCTTCCTTGGTTGTCTCTGCTATGTCTCCACCCCAGTCTCTCCTACGATTCCGTCACAATCAGCGCAAATTTATCCCATCCCAGACTGTCCCATATGCCAGAAGGTAAATGTCATAGACATACCAGAAATGTTTTTTATTAATCTGGATGCTTCTCTGTTGATTCATTGGCAACCAATATTTACCATCACAAATCTCAAAATGAGAAAATGAGAAAAAGCATAGTGTTTATTGATGAGCTTTAATTAAAAAAAGAAGCGTTTAAACATGTGTGTGTGTGTGTTCCAATGGAGAATAAATAATAAGTAAGGAATTTAGAGATATTAACTTTTTTACTAATGCATGAATTGAATTATACAAAGTTTTAGGGGAACAATTTATTTGACTTTTAGTCTTATTTTTCATGAGTGCTCATAATTTTCTTGTTTATTCATAAGAATTACAAACCTAAAGATGTGGCTTGTTTTGAAATGTTCACATTTGCATGTCTTTGCTGAGAGGTCTAGTTTGGGCTGGCTAACCTAAATAACAAATTTCTCACAATCAGTCATGGGTTTGCTCTTAGCAACTCAGACAATAAATACCAAGGAAGAACTAAATTACCAATGGCTTTTGAAAGAGAAAGAGGAGCAGATCAGTAATACACAAATATTCATAGACTATAAGTAGCTGTAACTGAGACACATTAGAAAATACACTTAGATATGGAATGTTCTAGTAATAAACTGAACAGAAGATGGGAATACAGATGAATAACCTAAGCACTGTGATTTCAGTGTTCTGGACCTTCCTACATTCCTAGTCAGGAGATAGTAAGTTCTCCCAATTCTTTGGTTGGAGCACTTATTTTACCTATGTTTTTCAGAGGTAGAAAGGGGCTATATAGTCAATGAATAATGAAAATTGTATTTTGTTTCTTCTTAATTATGGTGAGATTCACATAACATAATAATTACTATTTTAAATGGACATTTCAGCCTCTATAAAAATTATTAAGTAAAATAAAATAAAACAAAGGAAAATAAATCAAAATAAACAAACAAACAAAACTGATTGACATCCCTCGGGGACCAAATACAACAGAAAGCCATTTCCAGTTTCCTTCCTTGTATTTCTGTGTTTTGAAAGTTGCTTATTTTCACAGTCATATGAAGACCATCAACGTTTTCATTTCTCTAAATATAAATGATTAACTTGTGGTTTGAGAGTGTATGAGTGTATCAATATTTGATTGCTGTGAAGTACCAAAAACTAAGGTGTGTCTTTTGCCAGAATAATTACAAGGATCACTGCAATAGAGGCTTTGTAGAGTCATTTTAGTCATAACGTCAACAGAAACAGAAGGTATGTTCAAAGATAGTTTAATGACAGTGTGTGTGCAGGATTAAGAAAAACAAATAACAGATGTGAAGTGCTTAGGAACTAAGAAAACAAAGGCAGACTATTACCACCAGATGGGAGAAGATGAGGCAAGGAATTAGCAGCATCTACTGAGACTCAGAACCATAGGCAGACAACATTTCAAGAGGAATCCCACCAGAACGAATGCCCAGTCAGAAGACATTTTTTGTCCTCTTATTTTCTGAACATTTGAAGAGATTTATTAACATCTTATGAATGCTCCCTATTGGTTAATTCTACTCAGATTCCAGAATTCCCTGGAGCGCAGGTAATGCAAAGGGCACCAGCAAAACAGAGAAAAGAACAAGCTGCAAAAGACGTGAAGTGAAAATAGAGTCATTTTATAGAATCACTGATGAGGGATAATAGAAACGAGCTCCATACCACCCAAGGTCATCTAGGGAGATACTTACTGCCCCAACAAAGACACCAGTCTTTAATCAAGAGACAAGCCAAATTAGTTCCTGAAGAAACAAGGAAAATTTAGTCCAAAAAGGTACAAAGAAGGCAGAAGGATACAAGAGCAGAAATTGCTAGAACAGGCTAGGGAGATCCAAAGAATATTAGACCACTGTAAGGATGAAGAACCAAGACTGCAGGACTTGCACAAAAATTGACTGCATGCACATCACAGCCTGCTACATTCTATCGGGTTTGAAAGGGCTTCCTAATAATTTCTCGGTATTCTGAATATCAGATGATCAGAAAAAAATTAGGAGAACAATTAGAATATCAATAGGGGACTCCTCTAGCTGGCTAAGAAAGACATAAACCAAGACCACGTTACCATTAATTAGTAATCACATAAAGTTCCCCTTTATGTTTTTAGGAGAGCTGATATAGGGTAACTATTCCATAGGATGGGCTTGCTAATCAAGTTGCTGATTTTCTACAAAGTCTCATGGAATGACAGCATTTTAAAGGAATATTTAAGACGTGTGTGTGTGTGTGTGTTTGTGTATGTGTGTCTACTACCCCATGAAATAGAAATTTTTGCATCTTCAGTTTCTACTTTTCCCCCTTTGCCCACCCCCCGATCCTATCCTTCAAGTTTCCATACCCCCTGCCTCAAGTTCAAAGAGGAGATTGCCTCTGTTTCCCTTCATTTCACATTTGCCAGATTCTCAGATCAAGTTTCTCTCTGTGATTATCTCTAAGATCAAACAAATAACCAACCAAACAAAATAACTGAAAAGATAACACACACACACACATGCACACACAGACACACACACACATAACCCAGGAAAACTAAAACCTTAAAAGATCAGCAACTCATGCCATGGGTAGTTCTTTCTCTGGAGTATTTTTAAGTATCAGATACATGGAAACTGATTGACGGGCTTCTGCCCCTAGAAGGTGACCTAACCCTTCTCACTAAACTCAAGAAGTGGCGGTTCTGTCACCAGTGTACCTGGGACACCTGCATCTAGTTACAGTGTAGTCTAGACAAACAAACCATGAATCTTTGAACTCAGTCCATCTTTAAATGTAAAAAGCATTAATAACTTAAAAAATGCATAGCAACTAATTTCTTTTCCTTTCTGTTTTGTGTGCATAAATATGTGTGGATGCATGACATTTGACAACATACATGAATGTCAAAGGACAACTTGCAGAAATAAATTCTATCTTATCACCCTGTGAGCTATGGGGACTAAACTCAGGTCATCAGGCTTGGGGACGGCTCTTTAAGTGGCTGAGTAACTGAGCAATCCTGGTTTTGAATAATTTACACAAAAAAAGCATTACTGAATTAGAGATAAAGAATACTTTCGAAACATAATAACAGCTGCATTTATTAATTTCACTGAAATTGAGTAAATATTCGCTAGCAGCATGGTAAGGTCAGTGCTGCTGCTGCATTGATGTTCATGCTGATGCTGATGGTGGAAGATCCTAGGACAATGTTTACAGAGAGTCTTCATATTTTCATCTTTCTCCTTTTTAATCTTCCATAACTGAGAAAACTGATCCAAAGGCATCTGTGTTCAGAGGGCTCCTAAAATAATATTTTACACAGAAGCAACTGGGTATTGATCAATATGTGTAGACCTTAAAACATTCAAAATGTCTCTTCAGGCACAAAACAAAACCACACAGAGTCATGCTGTGCTACTCCTCTTGATTTAGTTGACATATAGCAAAAGTTTTCAGATAGTCTCTGTAGTTGTTTACTGAAATGTTAGGTAGGAAGTATTCATGCACACGTTTGGATTTGTGGTATGCAGTTTAAAAAATTCTGTAGAACCTGATTGCCTACATTTGGAATATTCTGCACCTGTGCTGTAATTGGAATCCAAGTATTAATTAAAAATGAAGTCTTTGCCCATGCATTTGACTCTGGTTAGCCTAGAATGAGAGAAGGACAGATTTATGAAATTTGTATAAATGAGGCATAAGATCTTCAGCTCCAATTTCCAATATTTTCTGTTTCATGGAAAATGGCATAAGTTATAGATATTTTATTATCTCCAAAGAGAACTTTTAACCTGTGGTGAAACCAGAATTAGTGGTGATTTTCTTCATATGAGTTCCCATGGTTACTTATTATACATTTTGTGATTGCTTGATTCATATATATCTATTATAATGTTTTGTGATAAACCCTAAAAAAGAATGTATCTGTACTAGATATTCATGTTGTAGAAAACAATGCCTAGCACATAGTAGGCACCAAAGAAGAATTTCCATAAAGTTTTATGAATCAGAAGTTATGGATGAATGATATTTACTTGGGGAAGCTAAGAGATAGAAGGAAGAAGGAGGAATAAATATCACTGAAGATATTTTAAAAAGTTACAAAGAATTATATTATTTTATGGCTATGTATTATTAAAATTATATGTATGTAGACAGATAGATAGATATTAGATACATACATATAACTTAATTGAATTTACATTAGTTGAGGCAACAATGTTACCCCCAACAAGGCATAGACTAACAGAGACCCTAGTGTCAGGCATGGGCACTTCCTTTTAGTTTGTTGGTCAAGGAGTTCATTAGACTCCCAAACTTATTGGTTACTACCATTGTTCTTGGTGCCCTCCAGAAAAGTAGGTAAATCCCTACTGGAAAATATACTGCAGGATTTGGAGAAAATTATTTGTATCTTGGGCTTCCATTGCTGTGAAGAGACACCATAATCATGGCAACTCTTATAAAGGAAAGCTTTTAATTGGGTATGGCTTAAAGTTCAGAGGTTTAACCCATTGTCATTATGACAGGAAGCATGGCAGTATGTGGGCAGACATTGTGCTGAAAAGGTACTTGAGAGTTCTATATCTGAATTGTCAGGCAGCGGGAAGAATGAGTGAGCCACTAGGTCTAGCTTAAGCTACGGAAACCTCAAAGTCTGCCGCAGTGACACATTTCCTCCAAAAAGGCCATACCTCCTAATGACACTCCCTATGAGCCTGTTGGAGCCACTGTCATTCAAACCATTATAATCTGGATATGGCCTGGCCTAAAACTCTCTTTACTGCATCTCATAGTCATCAGTGGAGAAAAACAATCAATAGAACTAGTTAGTTTTAATGCCAGTGAACCAAAATGATGAGTATATAAAGATATCCTGAATGTTACAACAGTGGTACTATATCCTAGGGTTAACCAACAGTCACCTAATTGGACTTGTCCAATAGGAAGGAATTCATGTCTTGAACTGTGAATTTAGCTAACTTCATTTTGTTTTTGAGGCCACGGCACCTAGAAGGGAATCTATTACTACCAAATCCTAGGCAATATAAACTTTAACAACATTATGGACAGACATCTTTATATCCACATGTATGTGTAGCTCTCACTCATAATCAGAGAAGTTTCTTTTTAACCAGAAATGGTCAAAATGTTGAGATCAAATGATGATGGTTAACTACCCATAATTAATATATGTGCAACACAGCTCCTACACTTCAGGCTCAGGCAACATCATGGAAGAAGAGGCAGAAATATTATAAGAGCCAGAGAACTAAAGAAGATTTCTATTACAAGAGAGTGTCATCTAGAAAAATCAGAGGGATTGAGGTTGGGGTGATATATTGCATTAAATCTTTTAAGAATTAATAAAATTATTATATTAAAAATAATGATGGAATGTCATGCCAGTCAAAGTAGGCTAATTGCAGATCTTCGCCACTCCCTATTCTCCTCCAAACCCAACTTTAAGTTTCACTCCCAGCTCTTTAGCAGACCACCTGCTCTACCCCCTCTCCTTTCCAACTTCCCTCTCCAGTGGATCACGCAGATTTTCCTCTCGCTCCCTCCTTCCTTCCCCCACCCTCACTCACCACTTTATCTCAGTCTTCAACTATAGCAGGCATTCACTGTAAATCTGTCAGCCAAGCCTGTCGAGAAGTCAATAGGTCAGGAAAGCAGGTAGGTAAACTTCAGACCTCCATTTTGCCTGCTCTTCTCCATTTTTATGACCAACTCAATAGCAGAGGACCTGCTGTGGTCTCTCCTCACTCTGCTCCCGTAACCAGGGGACTAAGTAGGTCTTGAAGAACCCCTGTCTTGCCCCTCAGCACTCCCTTTCTTAGCCCATCCCTATTCCTAAGTGTCAGCTCTCACATCTAGAGACTTAGAAACTTGTACAACCACCATGGAAATAAGTGTGGTGTTACCTAAGGCGATGTGAATTGATTTACTTCAAGATCTAGCTATATCACTTTTGGGCATATACCCAAAGGATTCTTCCTTCTACTATAGAGACAGATGTTTAATCATATTCATTGCTGACTTATTCATAGTAGGCATAAATTGGAAACAACCTAGATAAAGGGATAAAGAAAATGTGTTACATTTGAACAAATGAATACTACTCAGCCGTTAAAAAATGAAATCATGAAATTCTCAGGTAAATGGATAACACTAGAAAACATCATGCTGAGTAAGGCAACAGACCCAGAAATACAAATATGGCATGAGTTCATTTATATGTGGATATCAACTGTTAAGTCATTGATAATGAAGCTACAATTCCTAGAACCACAGAGGTTGAGTATAAGAGTCTAGAGAAGAAGATAGATTTCTCTAGGAGAGGGGAGTTGGATATATAGTTATTGATTGAGTGGGGCTTGGAACTGTAGGATCAAGTAGAGAGGGGTAACAGAGAACAGGAGAAGGAAGGGAATTCAGGGAGAAACAACTAAAATTAAGGACCATTTAAAAGACAGTATGGAAACCTAACACAGTACAAACTTCCTAAAATATGAACATATGAAGACCATGTAAATAAAATCACCAAATAATGAGGCAAACAGCCCCAGCTGGACATATGGTGTGACCACATGAATTTTTTAGTAAAAGCAATAGGTTGCATCTAATGAAGTTGTTGATAAAAGGGGCCCCACTGAAACCCCCAAACAACCCAGTCATTGCCAAGACTATAGGTTTCTCTCTACAAACTGACTGTAAGTTCCTGTTACCTATGACAACACCTACATAAATAATTGAACATGAAGATATTGAGCTGGTGCTTATATAGAGCCTTCATTTCCTACTGATTATTACCCAGGGTACTAGAAGATACTCTGCACACTACTAAAGGAAAAAAGTAAACATAAACCCAGCTCTAAACTCTTCGATTTGTAATGAGGTCCAGCCAGTGACATATGCCAGGACAATGGTGCCACAAAGCTTGTGGAGTAACCTAGCAATATCTTATTTGACTTAAGACCCACTCCAGGAGATCAAACTCATATTTGATACTGCTTGAGTAACCCAGAACCTGAGAAAAAATAACCCAGGGCCCCAGGGTAAAACTAATTACTACAGTTTTACTAAACAAGCATAAAATTAAATGACTCCCAATGAGTTTCTGCCGCACTCAGAGACCAGTGCCTTGCTCAGCCAACAGAGAAACTTGTTCCTATAGAAGATGGAAACAAATACAAATATTCACAGACAGATATTATATAGAAAGTGAGACACCTTGGAACATTCCAACTTGTCAAATTCTTCCCCTCAGTGCTCAGGGAACCCAGTGGAAGAGAAGTTAGAAAGTGTGTAAGAGCCAGAGGAGATGGAGGATACCAGAGAAATAATGTTTTGTAAATATAGCAGATCTGAGGCATTTATGAATTCAGGGAGATTGAGGTAGCATGGGGAGGTCCTGCATGGATCTTTACCAGATGGGGTCGTAGAGTGGAAAGAAAATGTGGACACATGCCCTTACCCCTAACTCAGAAGCTATCTGCAATTGACAATTTAGTTTTCTCCAAAGGAGTATCACTGGGGAAACAAACTACTTTTAAGGCCACATAGCCAGCAGTAGACCGTTGTAGAGAGCTGCATTGTGCAGTGCCATGAGGGTAGCGCTGGTTTCTGCCCATCACCCCCTCTTGAGAATGTGATCTAAGTCACGTACTATTCCCATATATGGCTAAGACTGAGAAGGTGGTCTCAGTCACATACCATCCCATATATGGCCTAGACTGAGAATGTGGCTTGCTTCCGTGTACCTAGACCTATCTGCTTTTCCCACGTAGCTTGCTGGGGCTGGCTAACCAGGGGCTACTTTAGCTGTGGGTTGGCTTTCCCCGGTATTCGAAGATTGTTCAAGGTTCCTGAATAAACTGCTGAAAGAAGAGTCCGGTGTTGCGTCTTCCTTGCTGGTCCTAGGCAGTAGCGACAGACTGCCAACAGGGAATGAACTCAGGGGCATCCTTGTCTCTTCAAACTTTGCTGGGACTTTTGTTTTTCTTTCTTTTCTCCTTTTTTCTTTTAGTTTTATCTTTTCTATTTTTTAATTTTATAATTTTATTATTTTTCTGGGTTTTGTTTGTTGTTTTATACCTTACAGATATCTCTTGTGTATTTTTTATTATGGCTTCGAGTTTAGTTCTTTTTAATGGGATTCATGAGTGTGTAAGCAAGTGGGTTTCTGTATCAATACCTGTTTCTTGTGCCTTTTCTTGAGCTCTTTTCCTTCTGTTTATTTGTTTTGCTCTATTTCAATACGTTATATTTGTTCTATTTATTACATTATATTTTATTAATTATATTATTATCCTTTAGAACCCTGTTAAATTTCTAATGAGAAACTGAAAGGGACGGCATCTGGATTAGATGAGAGATGGGAGGAACTTGAAGTAGAGGAATTGGAGATAGTAATCAAGTTATACTATATGAGAAAAAAACATCTATTTTTGATGGGGAAGCTCAGCCAGTCACATTTGGCTAGGGTGTGGCCGCCTGGGGCCAGGGAAGAAAACCTGGGAATCCAGGTGCTCTCTCTCTCTTCTCTGCACGTGGTGTTCGCCGGACTCATTTCGGATATTGGAACTTTTACCCCGGTCGTGTGAGTTTCCCCGTTTCAATTATTACAATATATCTGTTGTTTTGAGCTTGTCTGGTTAATTCAAGTGTACTGGTCGAATATGCTGTCATATTTTAAAGGAAAAAAAAATACTATCTACTTTTTGTTAAACCAGAATCATTTCTAAGATTTTCCATGTCTTGATTGAGTTTTAACAAAATCTTTTAAACCCTAATTTTAAAAGTTCTAATAGTAGATAATAACTTTGGTACATAATTTGATTAGATATATTTACTTTGGATTGTTTGGGTGATGTATGAGTCCCCAGTTGTTAACCCTATACCATGAAGTCAGTTATTCACTTGGTTGCAGTACCATGTATGTTTACTGCCAATTGTCAGAAAGTATTAAGCATATATAACTGAAACACATTGTTCAGGATCTTCAATGTGACTTGGGATTTAAAAAAAAAGATCTTCATTCATCTAGAAATACAAATTTTGTGGGGTTTACAATTTTTTTAATTAAAATTTTATTCATATAAGCATGGGTTGAAACTGGACTCTCTGAACATGGCGGACAATGAAGGCTGATGAGAAGCCAAGGACAATGGTACTAGGTTTCGATCCTAATTCATGAACTGGCTTTGTGGGAGCTTAGCCTGTTTGGATGCTCACCTAGATAGAAGTGGGAGGACCTTGGTCTTCCTGTAGGGCAGGGAATTTGGACTGCTCTTCAGTATCGAGAGGGAGGGGGAATGGACTGGGGGGAGGAGAAGAGGAGTGGGGATAGGGGGAGGGGAGCGGGGGGAGGGGGCAATATGTGGGAGGAGGGAGAGGGAAATGGGAAACAGGGAGCAGTTGGAGATTTTGATTGAAGAAGAATAAAAAAAATGAGAAAAAAATTAAAAAAAAATTTATTCATACAAAAGAAGGGTTAAAAAAGTATTGGCCCCACATGTGCCTTTCCTTCTAAGAAATAAGAATGTAATGAATTTCTTTTTTATTTCTTGGGCTTGTTAGAAATAAAACAACTATGGTATAAAAAGAGAAAGCCTGGGTCCCAAACACATCATTTCCACTTTCAGGACATACATATAACTCTCAGGAACTCTCTGTTATCTTGATTCAAACCTTTAAGTGTTACTTGTGATCCTACAGGGATCCCCTAGTAGAAATCCTCTGACCTATGGCACTCAGTAGCATCATAATGACACCTACAGCTATTACAGAATCCATGGGTTAATAACAGCTCATCGATCATCAGTCCTTTGCTGACCACCTTTTCTAACAACTCCTCTCGAACTTTGGAACAACTTATCTAATAATCCTGGGGTTTGTGGTGGCATCTTTCTAAGATTCACAGCTGTTGCAAGGAACGGCTTGTTCATCCTGGTCACCCAGAAGCGAAATAATCACAGAGAAACTATATTCATTAAATTACTGTTAGGCCCATTAGCTCTAACTTTATTGGCTAACTCTTACATCTTAATTTAATCCATTTCTATTAATCTGTATATCACCATGAGGTTGTGGCCTACCAGCAAACTTCCAGCACTTCTATCTCAGGCAGCAGATCCATGCCATCTCTCTCTTCGCCTTCCTTCCCCCAGCATTCAGTTCCATCTTCCCCGACTACCTAAGTTCTGCCCTATTAACAGACCAAGGCAGTTTCTTTATTCATTAACTAAGAAAAGCAACACACAGACAGAAGGACCTCCCATACCAGTCAGCTTGGTTTTCTGGCCTTTAGATTTTTCTTTTTCAATTCATCTGTCAGCCTTAGAGATAAAGTTTTGTTATCCTGCCAATCATGAACAAAAAATTCTAGCTTTAATCCTCTTAAGATAGAGTTTATTTTTACCTGTGACTATATGCACAAATCTTTTATGAAGGATTTGCTGAAAATAGCTCGTTTTAGTCATATAACTTAGACATTGACTCTGAATATTGACTGGTGTAACATTCCCAAGTATATGGGTTAGTTTGTTAAAACATTTCTTTCTTTAGTGTCATTTGTATCTTATTGTAGAAACCAGATGGCCAGGAAAACCATTTCCTCGATAAATACGTACATAAACAGGCATATGCTTTTCTGTTAGGCTTATCTTCCATGCAGATTTTCTTGACTAAATTAATAGAAACATCTTATGCAATGTCCTATATCAATCTTCATTTGAACTCTTTCAAGTGAAGGCAAGTTGGAAATGCAGCAAACCTACTTCATAATTATCCTGTCCTGCACACTGAGCTAGGAATTTCCTTTGTATTGTAGACAGAGCATCCCATTACCCAAATAATGCTCTATGACAATGTAAATAATAAGATTTAAGTGGATCATATCTCTTTGATGTAGTTCTTAACTATAAAGATAAAATTAAAATGATTGGCAACATTGATGTTACATATGTATTCAACATATCTGCAAAGTACACAAGTGATAAGTCTCAAATGGTATCAGCTAACTAGCATAACAGTAAGGTTTAAAGCCCAGCTATTTCAAGGTCAATTCTCAAATTTTATTATAGGTTTTCAATGACTCCTTACTTAATTCACATTTTCTTATTCTTTATGATGTATCTTCTTATTTAAAAATTCTGTTTAGAATTATTTTATTAAATCATAAAGGTATAACAGCTTTTTAACTCTACACATGCACTTAATTTTTTATGTATAGTTCTTTATTGACACTTTGGAAATTTCATATCATGAACCCTAATCATTCTCACCTCCAAATGCATTGTGTCTCACAGTATACATTTTTGTCCAATCAACCCCACCCACAAAATGTTCATTGCAATGAATCTTTGGTCTGATTCAATGTCTCTAGAACACCATCGCAACTTGGCCCCTCACTGAAATCCCTCTTGGAAACCCTGCTGTTGCCCTGAGTCATGGAGTCCCTACAGCTGTCATTCCACAGAACGCACCCCCTTCACTCTCCCCAGCAGGTTATACATAGGACAGATGTTAGGGTGGCCAACCTGAGGCACAACATGTAGGTCTGGATGGTAGCTGAGTTAGGCCCCTGGGATTACCAACCCCCCACCCCAGGCAAGGGGAAGAACCAATTTGCCTAGGCCCATCCCTTGGATGGGTGGAACCATCTCTCTGCAGTGTGTATGTGGGGGTCAGTTCTCCCTTGGGGGTCTCAGGCCAGCTCCCCTACTGCAGTGTCCATCAACAGAGCAGGGCCAGCTCTCCTGCTGCAGTATCCATCAATGGGGCAGGAACAGCTAGCTATCCAGGGGCCAGCGAGAGGCACGGCTGGCTCAGTAAGGTCCCCCTAGTTCTTATTCCTCCCTGCAGTACACTTGAAAACTGGACATCAGTCCAGCCCATGGTTACTGTTGAGCCACAGACCCAGACATGTCCCAAGGCAAGTAGCTTAGGCCCAGAGGATGCCATGACCCCTTCTGTCTGTGCAGGCCAGGCAGATTGGCATGACTCTGGTGGTGATTTTGTGATGTATTTTCCTGAAAATATTATTGCTTTGTTAATTGTACCAATCTGAAGTTCACTTTACACTTGCTAAGTTAAAGTACAATCAAGGGCTGGGGCTGCTGCATTTGGGATTCTGAAAGCAAGTGTGATCTCTTGACTAAAAGTTTGGAAAATGATAAAAATCTGCCGCTAACAAGAAACGGGAGCATCAGTGGCATCCAGACAAGATGTGGCTTTGGAAAATCAATTTCTGTCTCTTTCAAAATTCATCTTCAAGTATGTCTGGCATCTAGTAAAAAGGTTTATATTGTTTTTGTTCTGTTCTTCAAGACAGGGTTTCTCTGTGTAGCTTTGGTTATTCTAAAACTCTGTAGACCAGGCAGAACTCAAAGTCATAGAGATTCTGCTGAGCTATGGTTGTGCACGCCTTTAATCCCACTATTCAGGACACAAAGGTAGGAGGGTACCTGAGAATTGAAGGCCAGGCTGGTCCACAGAGCGAATTCTGGGACATCCAGAAATACACAGTGAAACTCTGTTTCAAAAGCATACAGACAGAAAAACGTATATATTCTATTGTTTCTTTTCCTCTCTATCCTCAGGAAGAATCTTCTGTCTCATAAGATGAGCATGTAAGCTTTCTTAGGTACATTATACAAGATTGCAGCTGACATTTGTGTATCTGATTTAAAACTTTGACCTGATATTTTTTATAAAAATGTCTTCTTCCCTCCAAAATACTGTCTTAAACATGGATTGTTGAGCACATTTTCCTATTGTTTAGAATCTCTGTTAAGAAGAGCGAATTTGGGACTGAGAAAGTGGCTCAGTGGCAAAATGCATACTTCCCAGGTGTGAGGCCCTAGGTTCAATCATGAACACCTCGTACAATACCCACCAAAGCATTAAATTGTACTTTCTTTAATCTAACAGAAATTATTTGTGTGTAATATACATACTAAAATATGGTACCATCATCATCATGGCTTCTTTTACTATACTTTAATGTGTTTTTTTCTCTTTCTGTATTAAAAAAATATTGAAAGAGAAAGTCAAAAGAATTAAAGTAAATTAAATGATATTCTCACTAAAAGACCTGGCATATTGGGGATCTGGAAATAATCTTTAACTGTTCTATACCTCTTATACATACCGTGATTCAGTACCAAACACAGAGTGCTGGAGACATTTCCCCAGGTCTAAATTGCTGGGAGTTGATTTTTTTCTTCTTAAAGCAATGACACTGCCACGCTTGGTTTACAGAACATCAAAGGCAAGAGAGTAGCACCATGTAATAAGCTTCCTGCCAGTACTGCCGTTGAGTATCTAAGTCAGGCCAAACATCCAAAGTGTCCATTAGTGGTAATGAGAAAGGAACACAAAATAAAACGTGCTACCACTTAAAGCTGTACAGCCAGTACAGCTCCACTTGGAAAGCAACACATCAAAAGGATCTTGCTCATCTGCCACATCAATGTCTTTTTTTTTTTTAAATTTTCTACTTGAAAGTATAGTAAAGCATGGGCTTTATTCTGTGAGTTACTATTTAGATTCCCCAGATAGTCCCCCCAAAAAGAGGATGAAAATAGACATTTAGCTAAGTGTCCATTAGGGAAATGAAGGGCCTGTGTAACTGATAGAGCATTTGTGTGACATATCTTTGAAAGATAAGACTCACATTTTCAAAGACACTCACTAAATTGATGAACAAATGTAATACACATTTTCTTGGAAATTTGCTGCTGTTTAATACCCTATGAAGATCGAACATAAATAAGAAATTTCAAAGAAATAAATTCTCCTTTACATTAGCTTTTCTTACTTTTAGATTCCATTCCAATGATGTGAAACAGCCCTTATAAGAAGATAAAGTGATAAGATAATTATCTCTTAATTAAGTTTTGGAGGATTTAATTTCAACATAAGTACAGTCCAGAGATGAGATTATAAAATATTTAATGAATGTTAGAGGGCAAGATGTTGTGGAATATTCAGGAGTAGAGGTGACTGCATTTTTTTTTCAAGGCATTAGTTCCTTTAATACAGAGAAAAAGTATGTGAATATAGGACCAGTTTATGATAATAGACAAATTCCAATATTGTGTCAATGACAAACCATAAAATCAAATTTAATACACATTTCATAATGATTAGGGAGTCTCTGACAAAGTTACTGTTTCTCAATATATAGCTAAAATAAAATTTTAGCAAAATAATTTTAATTTAAAGTTAATTTACTTGACAACCTTCTAGATTGTACTAGAAAAAATGTAGTGATTTTCATCAATAATATATTCTTTACTTACATAGTCTGCTCTGCTCACTAGAATGATTTTTGACTGACATTGAAGCACGATTAATAAAAACTCAGAAGGAGAAATTGGTGTTCAACCTGAAGACCCCAAAAAACCAGCCACTGGCTCTTAACTCAACCTCAGTCTGAAATAACGATCCTGCATCCCGGAATCTCATAATGAGACTGTGTGTGTGAGAGCTGTCTCCCTCTTGTCTTGTTTTTCTCTCTAAGACTGGGATTAAAGGTGTGTGTTATTGTGGCTACTGGGATTAAAGAGGTGTGTTACCATAACTTGGTCTGTAAGGCTGGCTATTGGGACTGTTTTACTCTCAGATCGTCAGGCAGTCTTATTTATTAAAATACAATTGAAATGCCACTACATGACATGAAGCGTAAATTAGCATTATTCCTTGTCATAAAGAGCAGGGATTAATGTTTTAAAGGAAGTCTAATTAAAGATAACCATGTAAGGTACTCCATAGTGAAAATCTCTGTGAGTTCATACCTGAAACTGCTTTCTTGTATCTAGGAGGCACAGTTTCTTTACAGTTATCCACCACCTTTGCCTCTCACATTCTTTCTGGTTTTCTAGCAGTGATCCCTGAGCTTTGGGGAGGTGCTGTGATACACATGTGTGATATAGGGCTGAACCTTCTGCTGTCTGTTACTCTATGCACTTTGACCAGTGAGGGCCTTTGTATTAATCACCATCTACTGCAAATAGAAGCTTTTGGGAAAAGGGTTAAGAAATGGGTTAAACTAAAGATATAATGATGTTATATTAGGGGTTAGTTTAATACTATGTCTATTTAGTAGAACAATGGTATTGAGTTTTCCCCTCTGGTTCAAGATATGTTTGTCATAGGTTCAATGGTGCTAAGTATTGGTTTTATCTTGTGGAACATGACTTAAATACAATCATAAAGCAATTGATTGTTACCATGATAGTTATGCTGCTATTGTGTCAGTAGGCATGTCTTTCTATGCTCACAAGATTCCTGGGTAAGACTGATGATTTCTTTTATCTTTCAGTAACATGCATGGTACCTTACAGAACTAGGAAAACCTGGCCAGTAGGAATGAAGGGCTCAGGTCAGTATCAGTTTGTTTGTGATTATATGTTCTATGTTCTATGATTCAAGTATGTGATATCTTGAGAAATAAGGTCTTATCACCAATTTCTGGAGCATAACCAATATTACTGGCAATAGTCCATAATATTAATAGATTTATGGTACCTTAATGATCAACAACTAAAAAGAGGTAACCCATTCCTGTCATTGAACTTTTTATTTGTTAGTCTGTGGTTTCTAGTAGGGGCATTGTCCTCTTGTTATAGGATGATTCCAATATATATTTTACTATCACCAACAAAGAAAAGAAAGAACATTGCATTTGCATGCTAATACACTTTCATTTAGTTATGATTATTCCTCAACAGTAATATTACTTCTCAGAAATCTCATCAACTTGTTTATAAATCACAGGTTTAGGATTCTTTTATTTAGGTGATTTTTTTGTTTTTGTTTTTGTTCCACGCAACACATTTTAATGTCAAAAAATTAAAATAATATAGTATGCACCATCTCCTTATTTCAGAATGAATAGAGATTATTATATGAAGTAACTGAAATTTCAAGGTTGGAATGACATGTTACAGCTGTTATTTTTTATTACTTTTAGTAGACTTTCCTGTATTGCAATGCATTGTGAAGACTAGCTCTGAGTGTGGTCACAAACAGAATATACAGTGGATTATTGAGCTCTTAAGGTCCAAATGAGGAGCAAAAGGAGGGAGAACATGAGCAAGGAAATCAGGACCACGAGGCGTGCACCCACCCACTGTGACAGTGGAACTGATCTATTGGGAGCTCTTCAAGGCCAGCTGGACTGGGACTGAATAAGCATGGGTTGAAACTGGACTCTCTGAACATGGCGGACAATGAAGGCTGATGAGAAGCCAAGGACAATGGCACTAGGTTTCGATCCTAATACATGAACTGGCTTTGTGGGAGCTTAGCCTGTTTTGATGCTCACCTTCCTGGGCCTGGATGGAAGTGGGAGGACCTTGGTCTTCCTGTAGAGCAGGGAATTTGGACTGCTCTTCAGTATCGAGAGGGAGGGGGAATGGACTGGGGGGAGGAGAAGAGGAGTGGGGATGGGGGAGGGGAGTGGGGGGAGGGGGCAATGTGTGGGAGGAGGGGAGGGAAATGGGAAACGGGGAGCAGTTGGAAATTTTAATTAAAAAAGAATAAAAAAAAAAAAAGAAAAAAAAAACAGTCAAAGGAACAACAATGCACAAAGGTACAGCTTATGGGAAATTGGCCAACAAATAAAATGTCAGCTCTGCCAACAAGCATCACATGGATAAAGACAAGTGCTCACCATCAGCGAAAGTAGGTTTGAATGATGACAATTGCATAAAAATGGAATAATGCAAGAGCCCTTTTCCAAAGAAGAAATAGACGTGATTTGTCATGCTTTTGAGCTTCGAAGATATTTTTAGCACATTGTAGAAAAATACATATATATATATATATATATATATATATATATATATATATATATGAGGTAGATCATCCATCAAATCTATTTTCTGGTATAAAAGTGTACACAAGAGCTTTACACAGCGCCTGAAAAAGATTATGGCCTGAGTTTTATTTTGTGTCCAAAGAAAGCACTTTGTTCTTAAACAAGGTGTGAATAGTGTGTGCTTTGTTATTTGCTGTATATTTTAAGTTGTGATATTAAATTAGATTCATAATAACCATTATATAATGTATAATGTCCTTGAGGGAGTAGATATTTTACATGTTAAACACACAAAAGCATGCACATAGTCCAGGAAAGAATAACCACAGGCTATCACATGTCTTGATTTTTTTATTTCATAACTTCCTCATCATGTTACAACTGTGCCAGTATGCTTATTTTGAAATTTGCAAAATAGGCAATCCATGCTCACTGCTTTTGGAAGTCTTCACCCAGGAAAACTCAATTAATTAGATAAATAAGTAGAATTATTTTCAACCAAAGGTTTTTTGAATTCTCACTTTAATTGCTTTAAATTAAATTACATGCAACATAAGTAGCATTTTTAAATCACAAAAATGTCAGAAAGAGGAACAGTTCATCCATTGGTACCATTAGTTTGAGGAAACTAAATTTGGTGTTTAGATATTTAATTCATAGAAACAAGTTATAATTAACATTCATGAACTTAAATGACATTTTTGCTCCTTCTGAAATCAATGAGAGCATAAAATTTGCTCCTATCCTTATATGGCCCAGAAATGTTACATTTTGTTCACTGAATAGAAGGTTTCATTAGATCTGTGACATCAGAGATTACCATGACTTAAGAGCTGCGAATGCTAAACAAAGACTCTGAAAGTCCATGGCTTTGGATTAATCTCATGTGCTCAGATCCACCAGAGCAGACCAAATCAAGAGTAGTCACCAAACCGCAGCTGACCAAAACCACATTGCTTGACACTTTATTTTTCTTAAAAATGGATGGTTTTAATTCAGGTGAATGAAAATGTGAGTTTCCTTGACTTGCCCCTTCAACATATGTATGAAGGTTATATTTAGGAATATATATATATATATATATGCATATAACAATAATTAATGAAAAAGAGGTCATGAATTTGAAAAAAAAGGAGAGATTTGTAGGGATGAAAAGGAAGGGGTGAATGATGCAATTGTGTTATAATCTCAAAAAATAAAAGAAATTGAGGAAAAACGTATGACAATGCCATAAAAACTGTTACTGTGTAATTTCATTAAAATAATAGTTTATGTTAAAAAAATCTGGCAAACAACTGAAGCAGGCATGGTGGTTCACACTTTTACAACACTCACAAGCAAGGGAAGTATCGTTGAAAATGTTTAGAGACTGGGCAGGTAACCCAGTTATTAGAGTGCTTATTTAGCATGCATAAGTTCCTGGAGTAAGTCACTGCAACATAAACTGTAAGTTGGGTTTATAATTACAGCACTCGGGAAGCAGAGGCAATAGGGTCAGAATTACAAAGTCATCCAGTCTGGAATGTTGTACAGTACCTACTTACTAAATGCTTGACAAATTGAACTGGTAATCAAATGACCCTAAACTTCATTTTATCATGAAATAGCACTTGAAACTAACAAAGTCCTTGAGATTTTTAATTTTTGGGGGGGGGGGTGTAACCAGGGAATATGAGAAATTTTTGTTCTCTTCCCTTTTAAGTTCTTAGTCTTATATGTAAAATAACTTAAAATGGGTTCAGAAGGAAGATTGAGGACAATTTGAATAGAGTTTGAGGGAAAATCAATACCACAAACAAACCAACAAGTTACTCAGCCACCGGAAGGAGGGAAAATGGAGAGAAAAGCATGCCTTTGAGTTAATTATAGAAGCCAGAGAAATGGTGAGAACTTCACGTGTCAGAGAGAAAATGCTTAACAGTTTTCTGTAGCAGATCTAACTTCAGAGAGTATTTAATCCCTGGTTATTGTGTCCCCAAGCACATGGCTTTTCCACACATCCAGGATTATTAGCAAAAATAAGGACAGCTGTAAGGGAAAGAACTCCTAAGGACAGAAGGGAGCTGATGGACACAGGAAAGTCCCAAGACTTCTAGTACATGGTGGTGGTATGTAAATGTATACATGAGCGTATACAAATGCACACATATATACATACATATGCATACATACTTGCATAGGTTCTCTTCAAATGAAGCCCAAGTAGGGAGGAAAAGCCTTCCAGTTTTTCCTCTGCACACTGGTTTATTTCGTATGTTAATTCTGATGTTTCAGTCTGGTCCCTGTTCTGCCAAGGGGCTCAATGATTCCCTAGACAGAAGGTGGTCTGCAGACACTACCACCACCAGTGAACTGCGCTCCTGTCCTGACTTCTCTTCTCCACCAGAGATCAAATTTGGTTTCTACTGAACGACCTTCGCTGCACTGCCATTGCAATGCGTCATGCATTTTCCCTCTCAGTACTTGATCCCCCATCACCCTGACGGTTCAGCTCCCTGAGCACAAAGACTATCTTTAAAATGAAACGCAAATGACATGTTAATGATTTGTAAAAACACAAAGCAGGGGGTTAATGACCATCTTTGAAATTAAGGACTTCATTTCCATCAGCTCAGCAGGGTTTGAAACCTCGGAAGAAAGCTCAGGATGACACCCACTAACACAGCTGCTCCTAAGCATAGGGCATCTTAACATTAACTTTCAGTTAATGACCCATGGCTTCCCATCGAAAACTCACCTTTGTCCGTTCAATGGGATATGCAACTCCCTGGACAAATACCCAGACATCAGCTGGGAGCCTGAATTTCAACTAAGTTTCCATTTATAAGGTACTCTGAAGGTAATGAGGTCACAGTTAAGCAGATACCCTAATTGTGTCAAGGGGGTGGCTCTAGCCTGCCTCGAATAGAAATGGGCCACAACTTGAAGGAGATGGTATCTTTCCTCCTATCCCCCTAGCCTCCCTTGATACACCTCCTTTTTAGTGGAAGTTTAATACTGCTTAACGGGTTATGATTGCTTCCAAAATAAAGATTCACTTTCTTAACATGTTTTATCGTCTCCTAAAGGTACAGCGATCTCCCTTCAGAAACTTCGTTGTGCTAGCTGGACCTTGCCACATTTGGACCTTGCTGTTGTCGCCCACAGTCTCTAAAGCTCTTCCTTTAGATTCAGGAATCCAAGCTTATACATACCTTAGAGAAGCTTCACCCTGATGTCCTTAGCTGCTTCCAATCTAATGTACCATTAATACAAAAACAGCTTCAGCATCAGGCAGTGTAACTTACTTGAATAATAATTATTATAATAAAATAGCAATGATTTCTTTCATTATCTAGCTCTCTGATAAGTGGCAATTTCTTTCAAGTCAAGAAGTTCAATAATGCCCACCTTTTAATTTTTAAGCAGCTAATACTTTGACAGACAAGTAGACACTTGTTAAATATTTGCAAAACGATAGGAAATGTATACACATGTGTATAGGTTTTCCTTTTGCAAACAGTACATTATGTAGAATGCATGAAGGGATCATAAAAATAAGGTACAGGACTATACAAGGTTAGTAAGTGAAAAAAACGGGTTGTAAAACCTAAGGAGAGTAACATAAGAGCAGTTCATGACCAAGGTTATATAACAGCAGATCATGACAAAAGTACTTTTATATTGCCAACATAAGCTATTTGGTCTATAGACTTCACCGTAGTAGTTAGTCTTAAATATACAGTCATGGATGAACTTTGAAGGGCAAATGCCATTATAATATAAATAGTAAAAGGTAACACATGTTGGAAGATCACATTAAAGAAAGTTTGTTAGCTTTCTCTGAGGGAAGAAATATGAAAGTTATTTTACCCGAAATTCATAAGAATTCTTAGAGGAAGATAAGCAATGCCACAAGGAATGATAATTCAAGGTTATGATCATAATCTATGTCTCTCTCTCCCCGGCAAAAGACCCGTGACAGCTGTGTACTAGCATACCGCATGAATACGCTGCATCTTAAATACTCCTGTTCCACTCTCCTTTTACCTGTCAAGGACAAATTTCATCGTGGGCTCTGCCCTCTTCACCATTAAGCTGACAAGATAAAAGGGCCAGTTTCAAATGGACTTCAAGCTGCAAAGAAAAATGAAAGCCTGTAAGATATGTTCCCGAAACCTTTGATTTCAGAGGTCTGCCCCATTCTTACAATATGCAACATTTCTAAACATTAAATCAATTCTACAAATTCTTGTAAATAAATAGTTGGGAAACAAAATAGAAAAAAAACCCACTAAAATTTGTGCCCCTTTAGTATCCTTTATTTTTATAACATAGCAGGTGCATATAGATAGGCATTGGTATCAATATTACTATAACTAAAAAATCTTTTGTGTATGATTATGGTAAAATAAATCCATCTTGACTCAATAAAAATTAATAATTAAGTTGAAAATTTACCTGATTTGGGGGTGGCATTTGTGTCTGTGACTGATATGCAGGACTTCAGAGGGTTTTATTAACCATAGAGAAAATACAATGTCATTATTAATAATAACACTTTGTACTTTGACAATTGCTCTGATTTCTAAAATGGAAATTGAAATGTAGAAATATAAAACCTTAGTTTGAAAGAGTCTGCCTATTTTATCTCAAAGATGGCTGAATTTTATGTCAACCTCTGGACAAAATAACTGATACCAGTAGTTGTAACAGAGAAACATCAAGGGTATGAAAGATGTTACATCTTTACCACAGAGAAATGTGATGCAGATGTTGTTGGTATGGCAGACATTTAAGTCACATCAGAAGATGTGTCTTCGGTGCAGTGTCACAGACTCCAGTTCTTGAAGCCATCACCTTTAATGTGCGACAAAAACAGAGGGGTCTGACGAGCTTCATGTGGGAGATTATTAGGAGCTCGATCTACAGATGACATATGCCACATTGGTTGCTATTGTTTTGGCCAGAACTTAGCCCCAGACACCCAGCTGTCTTCAAGGAACATGGGTCATACAGGCTCTGTGCTCAGACCGTAACAAAAGAGGAGATAATAGGCTTTGAGAGAGACAACAATAGAATAATACTGAAGCGATTGTTTAGGTTTTTTTTTATACTCAAACTAGATGATGTGAAAAATACAGAGAACAGAAACATGTTTGCTTTACTTTATTTAAATGAAAGAATTTATAACATAATTAGAGTGCAGACACTCCTGAAACATTTTTCAAACCAAACAGTATAATATATGCTTCCCAGACAGGAAATTATGCACTGACAGGCATAATTCAATGTCAATTGCATAAAAAAAAATGTGAGCAGGCAGAATATTTTCCAATAATGTGTTGCTACTTCTGCTATTACTATTGCTGTGGCACAACTATTGGGTGAAGGAAAATTTCTAATTTGAGATATTTTTGTGAATAAATTTCAAAAACGTCTTGTAACTAAGCTAGCACTTCAATTGACTTTTGAACAGCTAAACCATGGATATCAAAAAGGAGGAGTGGATAAGTTGTTAATAGGAAGAGTGCTTCCATGGGGTGGAAAAATGAACAAATAATAATGTACATCTGGAAGGCTAGATGTGGTTTTGGTATTGGAAATAACAGAAAACAAAGCTTAACAGGCTAAAATGATTCTAGTGTGAGCATCGAAATGAAGACAGAGTTGAGTGATTAAATCAGAAGTACTTAACCTCTACTTGGGATGTGCTGATAAACCATCATGAGTTCATAAGAAGACTGAACTGACATAATGGTATAATAGGGGTATCTGGAATGAGCCAGTGACATAGGCCTGAAAGGCAGGCTGTAGGGATAGAGGTTGATTTGTCATGTCTCTGGCTTAAAGATGCACTCAGTTAGCTACAGTACATGGCGATCCTCTTGAATGCTTTGTTGGGAGCATAAACTTAATGGTTTATAAGTTCTGTTTCTTTCCAACAGTATTATCAACTTTAGAAGTTAAGTAGACTTCCTTCTGTCCTTCATAGAAGTAATGCCAATCTATGGAGGGAAAAATCATTGTTGAGTCATAGATGTTAGAACTAAAGTAATTACCTTACACAAAGAACATTTGAGGGTCAAGATTTTGGGAGGGGCCTGTTATTACTTGGGGACCACCAAAAATTGTGTAGCCATTTACTACAATTGTGTAATCAAGACACCAGCTGTAATGATGACCAGCTGAAAATGTTCATGAGACAAATGCTTCCTACTCTGGGATGATGCATATATGTGTTGGTGTTCCTAATTCCCCATCACAAGAACCTCTGCGTATACTGGCTTAAGAGCTTCTATTATACGTAGACATTTGTAGACAGTAATACAGAAGAATAGGAACCTCAACAGCCCATGAGGATGTGTATGAGGACTTTTGTCCCTCACATCTGTCATGGTATTTTTTAGGAACAAGGCACTGTGTAAGAGTAGATATCCAAGCAAAGAAAAATTGTGTTCTTACCCTTTCAAGGCATGAGTGTCAAACAACTTCTGAACATTTTTGGAAGAAAAAAAAAGATCATTTTTGTTTCAAAAGAAGTCTATTGTAAATTTTACTCTACTTGGTTTTTTCTCATTTATCATAAAAGTGGGCTTTCCCATCATTTCCTTCCTTCATCCCTCTACCCTTCATTTCTTTTCTCCTCCTGGTTTCATTCTTCATAAATGAAAAATTATTTGCGTAATTTCACCAATAGCAGTAAACACTTTGAATTACATTTATCATCTGTTTTTCTTCCCTCCTAGGATTTTGAAACATTTTCCTAATAAACCAAATCACAGCCTCACATGCCTCATGAAATGCTTTCACTCATTGCTTCAAATCTGGCTCTCCTGACTATGGTATTGCCGAAATGGAGGCCACTAATTCTCCAGTAACCATCTGAGAGCTCTGTTACATGAACTTCAGCTTTCTGACTTTCTATGTCTCATCTACACCACTAATCTTCTGTTTTTCAATTGAAATATTTCTTCACACTACGTTATGACATCCTGATTCTTCTTGCCAGCATCTTCAGTTGCTTCTCTACTGCTGTGATTGTCTTCTACCCTGACCAACAGTATATTACAGGGTCCATACTATACAGCACTTAAGTCTTATGATTTACATACCTCCTCAAGGCCAGAGCTCCTTCCTTCTATACTATGCGTGCCTCTCAGCTCTAAGTATACTCAGCATTGCCTCATCTCTTAACAGTTAAAGGGTAACAAATAACTGATCCTTCTAGTTTCCCACTGTCAGTACCTACATGGTGACTTTGTTCACCAATTCTTTAAAATGTCATATAAAAGATGGACTAGGGAAAGGGTTTCACACGTAAATTTGCTTGCCACTCAAGCACGATGGTCTGCGTTTGATCACTGGAGCTCACATAATATAAATATATAAACACATATTTATAAATATAACATCAATTAATGAGAAAAGAGACTGTGAATTTGAAAGAGAAGAAAGAGACGTATATGGGAGAATTAGGAGGAATGAAAGAGAAAGGCGGAAATTATTTAATTAAAATCTCAAAAAAATAAAAGAAAGAATTAAAAAGGAAACAGATGTTGTGACTTGCCCTTGCAATGCCATCACTCCTGCCATGGGGGAACAGAGATGGAAGCGTCACCCTGATGCCCATTGATCAGTTTTCCTGGAGTGCATTATACAAAATAAATAAGAGAGATCCTGTGACCACAAGGTGAAAGGTGAGAACAAACTTCTTAAAATTGTCTTTTTACCTCCACATGTGCACTATGGCACATTAGCACACGTGTGCGCTCACACACACACACATGCAACATAAAAAGTAAAACTAAGTTAATACATTAATATTTTTCCTATTATCTCACTTTTACTATTTCAGCTCTGTCTATTCAACCCCAAGCATAACTCCATTCTTTCAGCATGTATTGACTTGTTTATCTTTTTTCTCATTGCTTAGCATCTCATTTCCCCAACTCTCAATCAAGCTAGCTTCCCACTGTTGCTGATGTATACCAAGTGACATAAAAAAAAAAACACTTGCTTGAGATGTATTCACTAGCTTTTGCTGGGTAAGAGATTGATTCAAATGTACTAGCTGAGTGAACATGCAATCTTTCTATGTAGAAGCTCAAAGGAGTAGGTTAAGTTCTTAAAAAAGAGAATCTTAAGCATTGCTTAGATGAGTGTGTAGGCAGAGGTTCCATGGAATAATCTGCTTCCTATTTCTTCCAAATTTTGGAGAGAAGCTCTGTGTGCAGTTGTTGGACAGGGGACCCACTCCTTGTTTGCTTTCTGTAGGGTACTACTTTAAGCTTTGGTTAGCCACCGTTGCTCTCATCCTGTAAGATAATGCAAAAACCAAGTCATTTTCACTGCTGACCAGAGCACTCGCCATTCCCAGTGCTTTATTGAAACCTTTATATGGCTGCTGCTGTCTTTTCAATACCCCATCTAATTCTGCCTTTCAATACTTGTCATATAAACCTCTTTATGGCATTTGGAATTATTGATTACCCTTTCCTTTCTGAAATATTCTTTTCTCCCATTTCCAGCACAGAGTCTGCTATTGATGTTTTGCCTTTTACTCTGTAGAGACATCAAACAAAACTAATAATAACGGATAGGCTGTAACCTGACAAGAGAGAGATGAATGCCCCCAAGTGAACATGCTCATAATATGTCTCTCAATTTAGCTTCCCGTGATGTGAAACTTATAATGTTTATAATACCAAAGATCAAATGAAACAACACTTTTTTTACACTGACAAAGATAATTGTCATGTTGCTGGTTTGATCAAATTTCATAGTTTTACTTTTTTTCAGTGCCTCTCAAATACATTGCGACAAGAGCACGAAGATACAGGTCTGGAACCGGCAGCAAGGAGAGCATACAGTGACTGGGTGAGTGGGACAGTGACTCCTGGCCAGATGACCTTAGATATTTTCACCTGCTTTTCATCGTTAGCACCCCTTCAGGCTTCTCTTCTGATAGCATTCCACAGTGTTCTTCCAAAGGCTAGCATTTCTGTTTATTAACATCATTTTGTTAGTATCACTCCAGCTGTTTGTATCTCCGTCAGCTTTGGCTGCCCTTGAAAAAAGATTTTTGGCTTTCAATATATATTTTATTTCAAGTATTCCCAGAGGCTGGAGTGGTCAATAAGAAGGCTCTGAAATGGTGGTACTTTAGAAAGGATTTCCTGGCCAGCAGAGCTTGTGGAGAACTGGGTTGTGGGGGCGGGGTCATTTGTTTGATGTGATAAGGTCTCCTTGTGTATCCATGGCTGCTGCTCTGGAACTGATTGTGTAGCTAGGGCTGGCCTTTAACTGACTGTCTTTTTGCTTCTGTCTCATCAGTGCTAAGATTCCAGAGGCATGACATCTCTTCTGAAAAGGCTACCAAATCTGTCATGAGAGCCTCATCTTCAGAAGCTCAATCAATTTTAAATAAATACTGTCACAGGGTGACTTGGAGCTCTCCGTATAGATTTAACAGGGTAGACACAAACACTCATCAATACACTATTCCTGTGTCAGTGAGATTTACAATGTCTCTGTTTTCTGAGTAAAATTTCCTATAATTAGTACTGCCAATGTTATAACCTCTTGGTGCTGCAGCATCTTTCTTTCTTGCTGTGAATTATAAAAGCTGGGCGATTCTCTTGACTCTTGTCAGCCTCTTTATCAGCATATCCAGTCACCAAGTCCTACTGACTCTTTCCCTCACCGCATGCACACTCCTCTCCTCTCCATTATATTGCTCTGAACTGACATACACTTTGACATAAGTCATCATTTCTCACTCTGACTATGATAACTGGTCATCACTAGTCCCATCTCTACGTCTAGCTAATCAAATCCTTTCTCAACTGTTGAAAGTCCATAGCACAAATTCAATGTTTTTATGTCATTTATTCTTTTAAATATGTTCAGCATCTGCTTGCTGGCTTCAAAATCAGTGTTAAGTTTGCAGCCAGCTGCTACAGTCCTTCTAGACCTACTGTCTGGCTACAATTCGGTCCCATTTCTTACTACACTTTCATTCAGGACTGTTCTGTTCTCACTTGTAGGCAAAACAGCACACTCATTTTTCAGTAGTTTTCACGCAATTTCCTCTTGGATGCCAGTTTTTACTTTGTAGGACTCCTCAGAGTCTAACACAGCTCAATTCTTCAGAAAGGTCCTTCCCTTAACTTTTGAATTCTGACTGATTAGTTTTTAGAATTTCCTAAGGTTTGCCTATTGTAATATATTTATAGTTTGGTTTGCTTATTTTTCACCTCTCAGTGAAATGTACCTTTCATCTGATTAAGTCGGGAACTTTAATTTGTTCATGACTCTCATCTTAGTTCTTAGAGCAACACCAAGAACATGTTGGGTGACATAGTTTATGTTGAATAAACTAATTACTCTACGGAGATGTCAAGAGGACTCTGAGATCTAACCTTAGGTGACTCGTTTCTCTGTTCTGTATGGAGATACTGAGCTGTTACAGAGTACTGGTCAGTAATCACTACCTAAATCATGAAGTTAATATAAACTCTATATCAAACAAGTTATTACAGATGAAACTCATATTACTGTTTGTTATGTTAGCAATCATCATTTGGAAGAACTTTCTGTGACCCTTCTCACATTTACCTCCCTGTAACAGGACACATAAAGCAACAAAGATATGAGTGAGGTGGAGAATCTTTCTACTAAACACCTTAAATTGTTTAGCTATGACATTAGTGAAAAGTTGCAGAATATTTTATGTACTAGATGGCATCTCGATCTTCACAGATCCCAGAGCTAAGATTATGAGCAGTGGTTGTCCTCCCTTTCAAAAACAATACTCAGGATGTCATTATTTTTTCTTTTGTGTGGTATTCCATTGTGTAAATGTACCACATTTTTCTTATCCATTCTTCAGTCGAGGGGCATTTAGGTTGTTTCCAGGTTCTGGCTATGACAAACACTGCTGCTACGAACACAGTTGAGCACATGTCCTTGTGGCACAATTGAGCATCCTTTGGATATATACCCAAAAGTGGTATTACTGGGTCTTGAGTAAGGTTGTTTCCTAATTTTCTGAGAAATCGCCACACTGACATTCAAAGGAGCTGTACAAGCTTGCATTCCCACCAGCAATGCAGGAGTGTTCCCTTTACCCCAAAACTTTTCCACCATAAGTTGTCATCAGTGTTTTTTATCTTGGCTATTTTTACAGGTATAAGATGGAATGTCAGAGTTGTTTTGATTTGCATTTCTATGATGACTAAGGATGTTGAACATTTCTTTAAGTGTCTTTAAGCCATTTTAGATTCCTCTGTTGAGAGTTTTCTGTTTAGGTCTGTACTCCACTTTTGTATTGGATTATTTGTTCTTCTGATGTCCAATTTCTTGAGTTCTTTGTATATTTTAGAGATCAGACATCTTGAATTTTGCAGGAAAATGGATGGAGCTAGAAAACATCATTTTGAGTGAGGTAACCCTGACCCAGAAAGACAATTATCACTTGTACTCACTCGTAAGTGGTTTTTAAACATAAATCAAAGAAAACTAGCCCACAAATCACAATGCTAGAGAATCTAGACAACAGTGAGGACCCTAAGAGAGATATACATAGATCTAATCTATATGGATGGTAGAAAAAGACAAAATCTCCTGAGTAAATTGGAAGTATAGGAACCTTGAAAGAGGGTTGAAGGGGAAGTGAGAGACAGGAAGGGGAGAAGAGAAAAATGTAGAGCTCAATAAAAATAAAAAAAAGAATAAAAACATAATACTCAGTTCAAGCACCCACTTTCAGGTTCTTGTTCGGAATTACCTGTTTTCTCTACCCTAGGCTTGTCTTGCTGAAATAGTAAAGCACACCAGACAGGGTTTTGGCAGTCATTTCTCACCTCTCCTGCCCCTGCTGTTCTGCTCAGCTGTTGCCAAGACACCTGCCTTCAGAAGCATTCTATAGGAATTACCCTTGGCCAGCTTTCATGATTGCAGACCTAATCTGATAACTAAATTCTAGCTGTGATGTGTACAGGTAGTGACTGAAGTCTTCTTGGCTTCTGTGAGCTTTTGCATGAGAAGATAGGAATTTTGAAGAGTAATATTTCAAGTATCAAAAGGCTCATCACAGAGATAGCACTTCACTTTTAAAATCACGTTATTGGATATCTAAAAATGAAGAAAATGTCAGGAGTTTGCTAAGCAAAAGATACAAGTTTAGCAAGACTATATAAAATATGATCCTTCTACCTTTTCTTTAAATATAGCATTTGTGTTTGCCTGGGGAAAGGGATTGACTAGATTCTATAAATGGTATTTTCTATTTTTAATTCTCTTAATTCCAAAGAACTCCATTTGAAAAATAATGCAATTAGTATGGAATTTGCATTTCTAGTGAGAAAACATTTTAAAATATATGTACTTCTATATGCCATTGAAGTATATACAAATGTCTCCCATGAGTTGATACTAGTCAAGAATACTAATTTATTGTAACTCTTTTACTCACTGATAGAAGCACAATGCACCCACGTTTTGAAAAGTACAGAGTTACAAAAGTTTTAAGGAAAAGAAACTTGATCTGAACAAATAATGAGATGAGTGATGAATAAAATATAATGTCAATTCCTTCAAAATCTTTCTGCCAGGTCAATATGCTGGAATCAATACTACCATTAAAATTTTCTAGCAACCACACAAACACTTTTGGAATTCATAATGAAAGATAAATGCTCAAGGATAGTGAATACAAATCACAAATGAGGGAGGGAGTCTGTTTATCATATCTCAAAAAGTGTTGCTAAAACAAAACAAAACAAAACAAAAATCAGTGCAACCATGCCAATTACCTTTCACTAATGGAAAAAAAGATATTTTAAAATGTATTTCTCTTTGAGTGAATTTCAAGATAATTGACACATGGATGAAAACACCTTTTGTTAACATTATAGGTAGTCAAACAAATTTCAAGGAGCGGAAATACCAAATAAGCATGTACACCTTAATGTCTTATTATGAGAGTGCTCATACACTTTCTGTATCTCCTAAGAAATAATTTGAAATATGACAAATTTACTTAAAAACTATTCAATCCAAATATATAACAAAACAAATGAATTGTTTTTTTACCTGCTTTTGAACAGATTATAGAATCTTTACTTAAGAATCTGCCTTGGCCTGTTGATAGGGCAGAACTTAGGTGTGTGGGGGGGGAACTAAACAGCATGCTGGGAGAAAGAAGACAAAGTCAGAGAGAAGCCCTGTTGCCCTGCTGGACACAAACGCTGGAACTTTGCCCAATAAGTCACAGCCTCATGGTGATACACAGATTACTAGAAATTAGTTAAATTAAGATATAAAAGTTAGCAAATAAGAAGTTAGAGCTATTGGGCTAAGTGGTGATTTAAATAATATAGTTTCTGTTGATTACTTCATTCTGAGCAGTCAGGAACAAACAAGCAGCTCTCTTTACAACACAAAAGCCTGCTTTTAAATCAACAATAATGTTTGTAGCTCAAATGATAAAAAGAGACTTAAATGATAAAATGGTAAAATAAAATTTAATTTAGAAGTCAAAGTGTTCAACACAAACATGACAATGGTATGTGACAGAATCTTGTGCTGGGATTTCCCTGGCTTCACCCTAGTCTGTCCTTGAAGTCAGTGAGAAGTCTTCAGTAACAGTCGCCATGCCACGAAAAATCAGCAAAAGACATGATCTGACTGTCATTACTCTTAGTGTCTGTACCAAATTTGTTGGTTTTGATGGTGGTGAATATTAAATCTCAGAAGAGACAATTTTTAAGAAAGAACAGGTGGGAACCTAGAAGACTAACTGGGGAAAAAGCATACTTTTCACACCGTATTCATTGTCTTGTGAATCTTGGGAGCTGCTGTGATCCTGTAATGTTGAGGCTGTGGGGAAGCCTGAAGACTTGTGGAGGTTAATTCTATCCTAATGTGGTTCATTCCCACACTCAGTCTTGCCTGAGGCTAGGCTCTGGTTGTGCCCATGCCCCCTAGCCCCTAACATAGTGTCAAGTGTCTTCAGATTCGTTATACATTATTTTAAAAGCAAAATCGCAAGGGTAGGACTTTTAATTCCTCAATCAGACCCAGGTTAAAAAAAGTAAATAATGCATATTCTAATTTCCATTTCAGTGCTCAGAAAACAGGAATGATGATCGTGACCTCTATAATGATGCCAATGCAGTATCCTTAAAAGAATCTCTGAAAAGGGTCCCAGCATAGTCTGAACATATTGTTAGCTGATGCTCACCTCCATACCAGTACTCAGAGTACACACAGCATGCACTGGCCTTGGCCATTTTAAAATCACTGTAAAAATAGGACCTTAATAAAAATGAATCACTTTGGTGCTGTAGAATTGGTTTTTATGTTGAGGATCTTTGATAAAATTAAACAACAAAAGGTTTTCACACCAGTTTCGGGAAACTTCTTCAGAGGCAACTTTCCTGTTTGGCTTATTAACATACCACAGCATAGTATAGGAGAAGAGTAACTCAGAATAAATCATTGGAAAAATGCACATGAGAAATTCAAGACAAATGAGAGTATGACATTTGTGGGGTTACTTGGTTGCAGAGAAGAGGTCTGCATACTGCCTCACCTTTTGAGAATTTATTGTAAGGATATATGTATATGTATATGTATATATATATATATATATATATATATATATATATATATAGAGAGAGAGAGAGAGAGAGAGAGAGAGATAAAACTGAACAAAACAATAAGGCTATATACTTACGAAAATTGTAGCCAGCAGGTTTATTAGAATTCACAGCTTCTGAGGACTGGAGGTTTGGGAATTAATGACTGTTTATTCTAATTCATAACTGTTAAAACAGCCAGCTGGGATATTTTCCCTTAAATTATCTCCCAAATGGTCTTCTGCCTCTCACTCCCAGGGTCTTCTGTCACTCACTCCCAGGGTCATAAGTAGGGTGACTTGCTTCAAATAAGCCTAGGAGATAGTTCTTTGTCAGGGAGCACATGCTTGGTTCTGTTGGTTTTCTTAAAATAATAAAAATAAATCCCTGAATTTGAATAACTTCAAGGTTATATTTGTATTTTCCAGTTTGACATGCAAACTATCCACAGTTGCTCTTCAGAGGAGGGAGGCTATCTTTTTTTTTTTAAGACAATTTGATCAGAGTAACACACAATACAACATGCCCACTGTGCCCTGTTCTAGTGGAAAGAGAGCCTACTGGATTTATTATGAAAGTGACTTGCAGTGCACACATAGGCCAACTGTTCTGCTCTTCTGGACCTATATTCTCTATCTAGATCATTAGTATCATGGTTTGTATTTGGCATGTTCTTGCAAAGGCATGGTTATATCCAGTTCTAAGAGGAGTACTAAAATAAAGACTGGATTGCTGAAGGCTCTCACCACACCAATAGATTAACCCACTGGTGAAATTTTAATAGAATGAAATACTGGGAGTGATAGGAACTGTGGGACTAAAAGTTTTTTCTGGCTTCATCTTAAATGGTCTACTTTAACCTGGTTTCCCCGTTTCTCAATCTTTTAGCTTTCTGGCCACTGTGAAGTGAGAAGTTTCTTCTATTATATAGTCGAGCTACCATGATGCTTTCTCCTGACATAGGTCCAAACAATGGGTCCACCTAAGCTTGCCTCCAAACCGCTGAAACATGGAGTTAGGTCATTCCTCAGGAATTATGCAACAGAAATGAAAATTGACTAACAGCATCTACAAATTGCTCTAAATTATTTTAAATTATATATTATTATTATTATTATGTTATTTTTACTTTACTATGATGTGATATGGGATGTCCTTCTGTCTATGTGTTGGTTTTATTGAGAGGTGATTAAAGATGTTTGGGCCATTGGCTTAGCAAAGGAAAGCTAGGCAGGAGACCAAACAAAGATACAGAGAGAGAATAGGCCATGTAGCTGCCAAAAGAGGAAAATGCCAGAACATTACCGGTAGCGATGTGTAGATTAACAGAAATGGGTTAATATAAGATATAAGAATTAGTTAAGAATCTGTCTAAGCCATATGCCAAACAGTATTTTTAATTAATATAGTTTCTGTGTGATTATTCAGGTACAGGTGACTGGGAAACAAAAGCCCAGTCTCTGTCTACAATAATGTAAAGGTGATCCACATTCAGTAGAAACTACTTATTACAAGTAGCAATTCCTAAGAAGTCAGAAGATAAAAAACTGAATGAATCACTTAAATATCACTAAAGCAAACCTCTAACATGTTGTTTTGAGTTTCATTTATCTTATCAGATACAAGATTTGAAATGGAAGACATTTATAGTGGGAAGTGCATTTAGAGTGGGATTTTTGTCAATATCTGCAGAATCCACCAGGGTTATCTGACTATAAGAACATGCACCTCTTTTTTTTTATTATTTTATTTTATTTTATTTATTTTTTTTATTCTTTTTAAATTAATATTTCCACCTGCTCCCCGTTTCCCATTTTCCTCCCCTCCTCCCAAATATTGCCCCCTCCCCCCTCCCCTCCCCCTATCCCCACTCCTCTTCTCCACCCCCCACACCATTCCCCCTCCCTCTCGATACTGAAGAGCAGTCCAAATTCTCTGCCCTGCAGGAAGACGAAGGTCTTCTATCTACGTCCAGGAAGGTGAGCGTCTAAACAGGCTAAGCTCCCACAAAGCCAGTTCATGTATTAGGATCGAAACCTAGTGCCATTGTCCTTGGCTTCTCATCAGCCTTCATTGTCCGCCATGCTCAGAGAGTCCAGTTTCAACCCATGCTTATTCAGTCCCAGACGAGCTGGCCTTGGTGGGCTCCCAATAAATCAGATCCACTGTCACAGTGGGTGGGTGCATCCCTCGTGGTCCTGATTTCCTTGCTCATGTTCTCCCTCCTTCTGCTCCTCATTTGGACCTTAAGAGCTCAGACCGTTGCTCCAAATTGAGTCTCTGTCTCTACCTCAATCCATCGCCAGATGAAGGTTCTAAGGTGATATGTAAGATATTCATCAGTATAGGATATGGTCATTTCAGGTTCCCTCTCCTCAGTTGCCCAAGGTACCAGCTGGGGACATCTCCCTGGACACCTGCGAACCCCTCTAGAGTCAAGTCTCTTGCCAACCCTAAGATGGCTCCCTTAGTTAGGATATATACTTCGCTGCTCCCGTATCCACCCTTCCTATATCCCAACCATCCCAATCCCCCGAGCTCCTCCCATCCTCCCCTTCTCATATTTCTCATCCCATTTCCCCTTTGCCCCATGCCACCTCACCCGCAAGTTCCCAGGTTTTGCCCTGCAATCTTGTCTACTTCCCCTCTCCAGGCGGATGACTATATGATTTTCTTTTGGTTCACTTTCTTATTTAGCTTCTCTAGGATCACAAATTATATGCTCAATGTCCTTTATTTATGGCTAGAAACCGATTATGAGTGAGTACATCCCATGTTCCTCTTTAGAGAATGTAAAAAAAAATGGATCATGACTAGTAAATATACATGTCACTTGTAAAATACAATAAAATATTATAAGAAAAAAAAAAGAACATGCACCTCTATTTCCTGGCTTAGTTCTCTTTTATTATTGCTTTGATAAAAATATTAAAAGAAAATCAAACTGAGTGAGGAAGGGTATATTTTGGCTCAGAGTGTGCCAGGGACAGTCAGTCCCATGAGCCAGGGACAGTCAGTCCCTTATCTGCAGGGAAGTCACAACAGCACATGCGCGAGGCAGCTTAGAACATTGCATCTACTGACAAGGAGCAGAAACAGCAATGCTTCTGCTCAGGGCTTCTCTTCTCTTTGTTTAATTCACAGACCAAACTCAGACAATGGTGTCTCCCTGTTCAGTGTGGCTCTTCCTACACCAATTGGCCTAAACTAGATACCCTGTCACAGAGCTTCTCAGAGGCTAAACAATCCTTCACAGATGTGCCTAGAGACTTACTAGGGCTGATCTAGCGGGAGCTCACCAAGACCAGCTGGACTGGGAATGAAAAAGCATAGGATAAAACCGAACTCTCTGAACATGGCAGACAGTGAGGGCTGCTGAGAAGCCAAGGACAATGGCACTGGGTTTTGATCCTACTACATGTACTGGCTTTGTGGGAGCCTAGCCTTATTGGATGTTCACCTTCCTAGACCTGGATGGAGGGAGGAGGACCTTAGACTTCCCACAGGGCAGGGAACCCTGACTGCTCTTTGGTCTGGAGAGGGAGGGGGAGGGGAGTGGTGGGTGGGGAGTAGGGGGGAAAAGGGAGGCGGGGAGGAGGCAGAAATTTTTAATAAAAAATAATAATAAAAAGATATTATAGATCACTGATGTCTATGTACACCCACACTGAGCAGACTATCAGTATGTACCTCAGGAAGTAAACTTGAGAATCCTTTAATGTTCTTGTCTCTCATTCTGCTCCTATAGCTGTGCTCCTAGTCTGTCCCTAAGCTCTATCATTGTTTAGGCTCACCTCCTTCTTTGGGAGAACTTAGCTTTAGGTTACTAAGAGATGGAATCTCTGTCTACAATCAGCAACTATATGAGATGCTTCTGGCCAATTAAGTTGAAATATATGAGCTCTAGAATAAACACAGGAACCGTGGGAGCTGTTACTGTTAGTCACATATTCTATCTGAAAGAGTCACAGTTCTCTATACACTAAGTAGTCTCCTACCTCAGGATGATTTATCTTGGCATGGAGACTCTTGGCCCAAAGTTATTCATTCATGACCCATTCCAGATAAGTGGGTCAAAGCAAGGAAGGTTAGGAAAGTGAATTCCATGTTTTGAAACAGATGTGCATGTCCTATATAATTTTCTTCCAGGCTTGAACAGACTATTGCTATGTTGGAGCAAAGGGATTCCCTCTGAGCATGATAGCATCCACCATCATGGAATAAGGATGCTGCGTTAACCTTCAAAATGCTTGGTCTCACTCACATAACAATGGCATAAGCAAAATAATTGGTGAAAGTTAGGTTTGTGTTGTAGTAATTTTACATTTCCTGATAAGAAGAGAGAGGAACAGAACAGGACCCTCACCTGATAGTCCATATTTATCCCTACTCCCATGCTATTGTTAGTCTTGTAAAGCCAGATTAGAAAAGAGGTTAAAAAATTAACTGAGAGTGGAGCTTCCATGACGTCATCATGCATGGTATGGCTGACAAGTCACTGATGCAGCAGGTTTGGGTCGTTTACTCCCACTCATGATAGTATAAGGAACTGTAACACATTCATTTGTTAAGGCATACTGAGGTGCATTGTGTTGTTTTTGATGGTATTCTATTATTGGTACCCTGGGTAGGGAGTAAAGATGTCAGACATGCTTGTCTAGGACAAGCAAAGAAACAATTTACTTTGTAATTTTTGTAGAAAAAAAAAGTGTTTTCTGGCCTCTGCTAAATAGTTTTAATTTTTTTTGTCTTTCTGAAAGGATTGCATACTCCACAAGGCAACAAAGGATGCCTTTGCTCACTATGCTCAGATGTTAAGCTGATTTTGCTTTCAACAGTCTATAACCTTTCAGGATCAAATTCTTTTATTTCTACCCCATTATGGGTTCATAATTTCAAAAATCATATTTTAGAACAAGAGAAAGCCAGACATGTATTTATCTGAATGGATTGCAGAAATATTTACAATATGAGCTTTAGTAAAATGGCATTTCTATTAAACATAAAAGTCAAAGTGGAAGACAGAGGAGAGGTTCCAGGCTTTAAAGAAATTTTCAAAAAAATAGAGTTCTAAAATAGGTCTAACTTTACTCAGGATATTAAATTTTTCAAGAGTTTGACAAAACAATTATCTCTTATTACAGGTGTCAAGGTGTTTCTTTTTAGTAAACAGCATATTGATCTCTGGTCTCTGTCACCTGTTCTTTTATTCCCATGAAGCCTAGGACTCAGACGAACCACATTTGGAGTTGTCTTGAGTCACTTATACTACAAAGGTAGTGCAATCAAGGAAGGAGACAGCCACTGCTCAGGGATTAGTGATACTTTTGGTTTCTAAGAAAGCCTCCTCACTATTTGATTAATGCATTATGAGAGAATCTGATTTTGGCTAATGAATTCATTTTTTACTCATGAGCCACGAAGTCATGCCCCCTTAAGTGATCACTATCTGCTCTTGGAATTTGTATATTTCACTTAAGCATCTTGAAAGTTCATTGGTATCTTTGTCCAGCTCATATTTGGGCAGTTATGCTGGTAAGACTTTATGGTATAGCTTATAATAATGTTAGGTGGGAGGAAAGGGAAGAAAAGAATTATTAAATTATAATCTCCAAAAAATCCCAGAATTTTGAAAGTAGGTGGGAAAATCTAAGGTCAAGGGTATGTCTTGATAAATAAAACAGAAAATGATATCTCAGGACACATGGGAAATTTCACATAAACTTCTGCCATCAGGGAGTTCCGTGGAAAGGCATTATATGTGTCTTCTGAGTATACACAAGGAATGGTTCAATAAAAACCTTTGGTCACCTGCAAAGTCTCAAACAAACGTTTATTAACAGTATTTAGCTACATCCAATGTGTTAGGTAGGAAATTATTGTTAGGATCTAAATTAGAACTTTTCCATACGAGTTTAATGATTGTTCAGGAAAGCTGGATGTCTGTTTGGAACACTCTGCTAATGTTGTGTGAGAATGGGTGTTTGTATGTATCAGTGCTTGTGCGTTCATATTACATAGGGTGAAATTATGTTACTGTATGTATCAGTGCTTTTGCGTTCATATTACATAGGGTGAGATTATGTTACTGTATGTATCAGTGCTTGTACGTTCATATTACATCGGGTGAGATTATGTTACTGTATGTATCAGTGCTTGTGCGTTCATATTACGTAGGGTGAGATTATGTTACTGTATGTATCAGTGCTTGTGCGTTCATATTACATCGGGTGAGATTATGTTACTCTAAAAGCCAGCTTGATTCTCCTCCTCAATCTATGGCAAAGGCTTTGTTTTAGTATGGTTATACTGATACAACAAAATGTCACCCAATTTTTTATTTTAAAGAACCGAAACTTATTTCTCACAGTTCTGAGGGCTGAAAACCCAGCACCAGTGTGCTGACAGGTTGAAGGAAAGATGACGACTCACTTTCTGGTTCACAAGTCATTGTCTTTTCGCTATTACCTCACATGGTGAAATAAACCATTATCTTTCAGGCCTCTTTCGTAATGACATTAATTCCAGTCGAGATAGCTAGTTTTTCTTTATGACCAACCCACATGTGAAGGACCAGCCACCTAACCATTACCTTATAGGTCAGGATTTCACCTTAAATATCGGAGGACAATGGACTTTACTCTATAGCAAGCCTATTGTTGCATAAGGAAGAGCAGATGTTTCAAAGTTTCCCACCCTTTATGTTACCTTCATTTATAAAATATTAAGCCTTTGAAAAAACTAACTCTTACCACCATGGGATTTTTCTTGCAAAGTCTATAAAGGAACTCCAGAATGTGACCATTCATTTAGTATGAAATGAAAAGAAGCTATGTGAACATACTATTAAACTTTCTGTACACACACAAGATTTGACAAATGAGTTAAAGTCTTTTAGGAAATAAGAAAGTGACATAGATTAAAAGCCAGGCAACAAATACATTGTCAAATGACATACACGGAAATTGAGCTGAGAGATCTGGAAAGTAATTTCCAAAGCACACCATTATTAGATACAGCATTTCATGTAGACATCACCTTTTATTTTTCTTGAAGATGGAAAAAAATGAATTGAAAAGAAAGATTTATTTTTCCATTTTTAAGATTGTGTTTGTGAAATTAAAACAAACAAAAAAGTCTATCTTTAAAGTGAGATTAAATTTGGGTCTGCCAAGTCAAAGACACAAGAACTGAATTATTGATAAAGGTATAGCAATGCTCCTTGACAAATGGAAAGTATCATATTTTAATAGTCTCAAAAGAACTACGTCTTCCAAGAGGAGCAAAGACTGCATCCAAGTTAAAAGACATCCTGCCATGTCCGGTTGAATTTGCTGCAAGTACTGCCAATCAAACTCGTGGGCAAATTCAGTATGAATCTGAAAGCAGATGTGTGCTCTTCAAAGGGAAGTTATATACAAGAGTACAAAGAAGGGAACTGGACGTTGGCTGTGAATGAACATGTGCTGGAATGGACAAAAGCTGCTTTACATTCAAACAATCGTCAATGGTCGGGGTGACACTTCAGTGTATGAATCTTAATTACTGCTTGAGGTGAGAAAATAAACCCTTTAACGTTGTGATTTACTTAAGGTGTTATAGTCATTCATGAATTGTGTAGCTCCAAAGCTGATAGCCTTTGCTTTGTTATGACATTATGCCACATATGTATTTACAAGTCAAAATTAATCCCCTTTAATTCACTTTAATTACACAGAATCATAGAGGTAACATATATGTTGGAGAGCTGAGCAGCAGAGATTTGGGGTTTAAATTGTTCTGTAGCATATGGTGTTTTTTTTTTTCTCTAGAAATCTCAAAGAATTCTTAAGTCCTTGGAATCTAAGTAAGTTTTAGTTGAACATATCTTTTTTGATCTCCCCCAGGTTAATACAAATTACTTGTCCTGAAAAATCAATAAATATTGGGTTTTCTTGAGTTTCCTAGGTCTGTGTTTTTATGACAAGTTGATCAGACATGTTATCACATTATGACAAAAGTGATTGGAAGTGGTGTCGAGGCTGGTGAGGCATAGCAAAGAAGCTAGTCACTTATTTGAAGATATTTTTTAAATTTCTTTTGTCAATAAGTCAGGAAAAAAGATATCACCTCACATGCCAGAAGAAAACACTATTCCTATTTGCAAGAAATCACAGGAACAAAGCATTGTTGAGTTATAGGTAGCAGCTCAAAGTCTGCTCTTTGTCTTTATGATTTTTTATGGGGAGGGAGCATTAAATAAACTTTCAAAATTATGGTGCCAATCCAATTGCAATTGCTATAAACTCTCCCATTCTTAATTTTGGTCACTGCTAACAAAGGCGATACGTGTCCCCCATGTTCATAGACAAAGAGCACCTTTGCTGGCTATTGTTAGCAGAATGCCCTGTTGCCAAGGCAGACTTCTCTTTTCTTCTCCATCATGCTGTGTCTTTGTTGCATTGATTTACAACTTTCAATTAAAATATGCGTTTAAACTAAAAACCGACATGCTCAATAAAGCATATATAGTGTTTTAAAGGATCAGACCTTGGTAAATCTTTTCTATGAGTCTATGAATATGTTTAATTTTGTTCTTTCAATCTAATATAAAAATAGCATGATCATTTTCCATCTTTGGTTTTTCCTGTCTCTTATCCTGCAAATATTCAAACATTCATCTGAAACATAATTACCAACCACCAGTCCTGCTCTAGTTCTCGCTTTACAGAGGAGCCCTAATGTGCCAGCCTATCATTTAACTAGAAAGACAAAAGCACAGCAGATAGTAAAGCTCCAGAGGACAGGAGGGAGAATCCACATTTCTTTTCTAGAGAAATAAATTCCTGTCATAGGTATTTCCAAGAGCTTTCATTAAACATTGTGGGCTGAAGGGCCAATCTTTTTCTTTTTTCTCCTTTTGATTTACCAAATCCCTTGTAGAGTGCCAATTTCTTAAAATCCAGCAAAAATGAAGTATCAACACCAGCTTCCTGTAACAGCTCACTCTCAGCCCTGTAATCATTGTTTTCTCAATTTTAGTTCACAGACTTAGGTCGCAAGGTGCAGGAACGCAGTTTAAAAGAGCGAACTTAGTAGACAGCAGACTGCACCTCCAGGGCCGTTTTTCCTGCTCCTCCTCTCTAATCTTGTAAGATTCCTTATAGCACAGATAACTTTTCCAGCAAACTTGGATCTGGAAATACTATTGGCTTCCTTTCGCAAGGACTCCATGATTGCATCACTACACAATATCTAAGTGGTAGGAATAAACGTAGCAAATCCAAGTCAGGAAGTAACACTAGAGTGAGTACATGGTATCACTCTGGGAAGAAGCATTTTGAATAGTTTTATAGCAGCATTATTTGTAATAGGCAGAACCTGGAAACAACCTAGATGCCCTTCAATGGAAGAATGGATGAAGAAAGTGTGGAATATATACACATTTGAGTACTACTCAGCGGTAAAAAACAATGACTTCTTGAATTTTGCATGCAAATGGATGGAAATAGAAAACACTATCCTGAGTGAGGTAACCCAAACCCAAAGAAATGAACATGGGATGTACTCACTCATAATTGGTTTTTAGCCGTAAATAAAGGACATTGAGCCTATAATTTGCGATTCTAGAGAAGCTAAATAAGAAGGTGAACCCAAAGAAAAACATATAGTTAGCCTCCTGGATATTGGAAGTAGACAAGATTGCTGGGCAAAAATTGGGAACTGGGGGGTGGGGTGGGATAGGGGAAAAGGGAGATGGGGAGAGACAAGTGAGAAGGGGAGGATGGGGAGATCTTGGGGGAATGGGATGATTGGGATAATGGAAGGATGGATATGGGAGCAGGGAAGTATCTATCTTAATTAAGGGAGCCATTTTAGGGTTGGCAAGAGACTTGACTTTAGAGTGGTTCCCAGGGGTTCAGAGAGATGTCCCCAACTAGGTCCTTGGGCAGCTGAGGAGAGAGAGCCTGAAATGGCCTGATCCTATAATCATACTAATGAATATCTTGCATATCACCATAGAACCTTCATCTGGCGATGGATGGAGGTAGAGACAGAGACCCACATTAGAGCAATGGACTGAGCTCCCAAGGTCCAAATGAGGAACAGAAGGAGGGAGAATATGAACATGGAAGTCAAGACCGTGAGGGGTGCACCCACCCACTGAGACGGTGGGGCTGATATATTGGGAACTCACCAAGGCCAGCTGAACGGGGACTGAAAAAGCATGGGATAAAACCGGACTCTCTGAATGTGGTGGACAATGAGGGGTGCTGAGAAGCCAAAGACAATGACACTGGGTTTTGATCTTACTGCGTGTACTGGCTTTGTGGGAGCCTAGCCTGTTTGGATGCTCACCTTCCTAGACCTGGATGGAGGGGGGAGGACCTTGGACTGCCCACAGGGCAGGGAACTCTGACTAATCTTCGGTTTGGAGGGGGAGGAGGAAGGGAGTAGGGTGTGGGGAGTGGGGGGAGGGGGAGGGAAAAGGGAGGCCGGGAGAAGGCGGAAATTTTTTAATAAAAATAAATAAATTAATAAATAAATAATTTATTATTTTTGCTTTACATCTAATAACTACTTATGAAGGAATACATACTGTGTTTGTCTTTTTGGTATGGGTTACCTCATTCAGGATGATTTTTTTTTCTAGTTCTAATCATTTGCCTACATATTTCAAGAGATCATTGTTTTTTGCTGCTTATTAATATTCCACTGGGTAAATGCACCACATTTTCTTCATCCATTCTTTGGTTGAGGGGCATATAGGTTGTTTCCAGATTCTGGCTATTATGAATAATGCTGCTATGAATATAGATGAATAAGTGGCCTTGTGGTATGACTGTGGATCCTTTGGATAAATGCCCATGAGTGGTATTTTGGGGATTTGAGGTAGGTATTGATTGCCAGTTTCCTGAGAAACCGCCATAGTGGGAACTCATGGACTCTGGACTGACAACTGGGGAGACTACATGGGGCTGAACTAGGCCCTCAATGTGGGTGACAGTGGTGTGGCTTAGTCTAATTGTGGGACCCAGGGCAGTAGAACCATGATTTATTCCTGGTGCACAAACTGACTTTTTGGAGCCCATTTCCTATGGTGGAATACCTTGTTCAACCTTGATACAGGGGGAGGGACTTGATTCTACCAGGTTGAGTTGACTCCCCATGGGAGACTATACCCTCTCTGATAAGTGAATGGGAAGTAGCGGAGTGGGAGGAGTGGAGGGAGGGGAAACTGTGGTTGGTATGTAAAATGAATAGGAGAGAGAGAGAGAGAGAGAGAGAGAGAGAGAGAGAGAGAGGAAGGTGAATAAACAAAAAGTTTATTATTTTTGTATGTGAGAAATTTACCTTTATGTATGTAAGTGTATCATGTATGTTCAATGTCCACAATTGCCAGGAAAGGATATTGAATCTCCAGGAACTGGAGTTATATTGTAATCCTCATGCGGATGCTGAGAATTGAAGCAGTCTTCTGAAAAAACAGCTAGTGTTCCTGTCTGCCAAGCCATCTCTCCAGTTCCTGGAGAAAGCATTTTTCTTTTCAGTGTAGAAGCTTATTTCTCGGGCTTCCATTTCCACAGATTATTCTTGTTCCCATGAAAACGTAAGTACTACATTTGTTAAATACAGCATGTGCTGTTTTCACAGCAAAACTTCTCTAAAATAAAAGATGTACTACTGATATGAATAGATGTACCGAAACCATTGAAGTTAGATGCACTTTTCTTCAAGCATGTGTTATGTTTCATGGAAGGGATATACTCACCTGGACATAAGAGTAGTTTTTTAACCCTCTGTAATGGTTTTATAATGTTAATTTGGATGAGCCTGTTATTTAATCTAATAGGAAGTTAAGTGTTGTCATGATTGGCTCTTTTGTAGAGATGGTTAACCTTAAGTGGTTGAGATGACCCTTTCTAGTGTGGTTAGGTCTCATTCAATCAAATAAAAAGCCCTAATAGTGAGACTGAGATTGTTAGGAGGAAGAAATTCTGCATCAATAGTGTACTGTTAGTTTCCATCAAGATATTCAAGACAGCTTTCTGGTCACAGAGTATGAACTTGGACAATTGTGCTAGCCAATTAAATTAAATTGATCTATTTATATTTACAGAGTAGGGATGGGAGAGAGAGAGGGAGGAAGAGAAGAAAGGAGGAGGTGAGAAAGAGGAAGGCTACTGGTTTATTTTAGAGAGAGACTACTCGTCTATTTTTCTGAAGAACTCTGATTACAGCCAGCACACCATCCTATATCTACCTGGTCATAAACCAAATTATTTTATTTTTTGTTAAATACACTTAAGTTGCAAATGTTATGAAATATTTTGTGTATAATTGTTAGAAAATTCAACTTGAAACTTTCTAATGTGTGTTCCCATATAAGAGTTTGGAATTTAATTCTGCATTCCACTCTACACTGAAAATTTTGAAATGTTCAACTTATATCTATTAGTTAATATTATACTGGTGTAGGAAGTTCTTCTTTCTATGTGTTGCTTTCATTGGTCAAATAAAAAACTGCCTAGGCATTTGATAGGGAAAAACTTAGAGAGGCAGGGAAAAGAGAACTGAATTCTGGGAGGAAGAAGGCAGTGTGGCAGACGCCATGGCTCTCCTGCCCAAGATAGATGCTGGTTAGACTCATGCCGGTAAGCCACAGTCAAGTGGTGATACACATTAATGGAGATGGGTTAATCAAGATGTGAGAGTTAGCCAATAATAGGGTAGAGATAATGGGCCAGGCAGTGTTTAAATGAATACAATTTCTGTGCAATTATTTCAGGTGTAAGCTAGCCAGGTGGCAGGACACAGCCTGCAGCTCTTCTTACTACATTATACCTTAGAACATAAATAGCATCAGTATGTTTGTGTCAATCATTAAATTCAAAAGTCAGGTTACTTTGCTTTCTTGGCTTTATCCTCAGTATGATAGGAATGGTTAATATATATATTTTGCTTTCTATGAATGCATAGTTTAGATGCTGCTAAATTTAGAGAAATGTAATGCATGGGCCGATAACATTACTTTTCTGGTTCAAATATTTATAAATTCCTTTAAGATGGGGTACACAAATATGTGAAATTAAGTAAGTAAATTGTTTTACCATTGCTAGAACTAATGATTTGTTAAATAATTTAAGCTACAAATTACAAGGTTCATGCATTTCCTTCTCTTAACTATGTCTTGGGCTTGGTAGTCTCAAGAAAACTTCTTGGGAAATGAACTGCTCAGCTGGGCCAGTCTTTCTATCTGTATTTAAAAACCCAGACACCAATTTAGGGCACAGATTTTCAAAGCAGTCAGAATCCCTCCAGAATTATATGCTATCAGACAACACTTTCTAAGGTATTTTAGAGTATTGTAAGTACCATTAATGGGGACTTTCAGCAAAATACAGATTTATTCCAGCAGCTAACACAAAATGTTAACTTGAATGTAAAAGATTTTCTATGTCCAGCATTTTTACCAATTTCCCATGCCTACCTCCCCTTTGTCTTGATTCCTCCATTTATGTTGAAGGGGCGGAGAGATTAATTTTACCTCAGTGAAACTGCAGAAGTGTATGTGTGGCTATACTAGACATCTGGTATGTCAACTATCGACCCATCAGTGACACAGCAGCTGATGACAGCAGACAGCATCCTGGACCTTAAAACAATAGCATCTGCATCAGGTGCTTATTTATGATGCAGGAGCAGGTGATGACTCACACGAGTGGCCTGGACGTGTACTGCCTCAGAGTGGGGCAGCTGTGGGATGCTGAGAAACGGCACCAGATGTTATTAAGCAGCCTTTCCCACATACGCACCAAACAGTGACATGTGTTCTGTTTCCCAAACTGAAGCATACTGAATGCTAAGCCTCAAATGGATAGGATTCAAATCTGGACATGCATTTATTAATTAAAGGCTGATATATTAATTATATTACTAGCATCATCAAAATATTTCTTTGTTATTGAAATCACATAGACATGAAGAGTTAGAAACTTTTTGCTGTTGGTTTTGGAAATTAATTTCTACTTATTTATTTTTTTACATTTCACAATGACCTTTTTCTTTTGTTCATTAAAATACTGGGTCATTTTAAATATCCTGCACAACTATTTGTTTTATGAGTTTCTTTAGGGAAGTTTGAGCAAGAGAACAGCAGCAGAGCCAAAGTCCTGTTCTGTGTGTCTTTTTATTACCTCTGACTACAGACTTCTTCAGATAGCAGATAAAGTTCAAAATAGTAATTTCCCCAAGCAAATCGGATTTGGAAGTCTGTAGATTTAATGGGGATGTTTCATGTCAAGTCATCTCTGTGTTCTAATTTTAGATTGTAGGAAATATGCCAACGTGTTAGTGTCTAATTAGAGTTATTCATTGGAAATTATTTGTACCAACCTTTAATCTCTGGTAGCAAAGTGCACTGGCAGTGTTGGCAGCAGCAATATTGGCAGCATGAGTGTTGAGCAGGGTTTTGCAAAAGGATGTGAAGTATGGTTATATGTAGATTGTACACTTAGCTTGGCTGAGAAATATCTCAGACTATGCAATGCTAAGTTTGGCTAAATTTAGTGATAAGTTCCATTTCCCAACCAAATACTAGAGCTTGTGTGTATGTGTAAGGAGAGTGCTTTAATAACGATGAGTTTTCCCCAACAGTCTTCATAGAGAAACTATACTGGCATGTGTTTTGGTAATTAGGGTTTTATTAGGTTTATTAAGATTAAGTCACAACACTATCTTTTTGTTGGCACAATTATAACCACTTGAGTTTAATTCTTGCATTAGTTACTTTTCTATTGCAGCGATAAAATACCATGACGAGCTACTTAAAAAACACAGGGTTTATTTTGACTTATCATTCCAGAGTGATGAAGCCCATATCAGTGGAAGCTGTAACAGCATCAGGTAGGCAGGCATGCTGGCAGGAGCAAGAAAATGTTTGATCACATTTTCACCCACACACAGAAAGCATAGAGAAAAAATAGAAAGTGAGGTAAGGCTGCCGACTCTCACAGTCACTCCACAATGACATACTTCCCCCAACAATGCTCCACTGCTGCCAGAGCTCTTTCCACTCCTTCAGCCAATAGCCTTTAAGATATCAGCCCACTTGGGTGTGGTCTCTTTTGCTTTAAAAAGCAGTGGTAGCCCTGCTCCTGCTCTGTTACTTCCAGCTCCCGCTTCCGGCTGCTAGACTCTGTTCCTGTTCACTCAAAGGGTTGTTGTCTAGGACAGTGATCTGTAAGTTTTCCCCTTAAATAAATAACCCTTTTTAAATAATAATTCAAACTGGTGTGAGATTGTTTTGTGACTTATGACTTCACTCCACCTCTTAAAGATTCTATAAGTCCTCCGCAGATCAAGTGTTAAGATACCTGGTGATGAGAGGTATAGTTCATATTTAAAACATAACAATCCTGCTTAAAGGACATCCAGCCTACAATAAATTGCCATGAAATCATGGATAGTTTTTCCCAGTTGGTTAACTGCTGGATAGCAAAAGACTGGATTCATAGTGAGACACTCATTAGATAAGATATTTACTCAGTGTTTGGGAGGGTGAAGGAGAGTTTGTCTCAAGAAGAGGAGGGAGTGCAGTGTATTGAGATCTGCAGGGAATCTTACATACTTTCTATCAAAATGTTCACTTGACCAGTGTTAAAGGATTTAGCACCCCACCCTACCCTGTGCTGCATTCATTTGATTACCTTGTCTTTATGGTATTTTATTTGAAAAAATATTTCAAGGTTTCTAAACTGAAACAGTTTTACAGAGCTAATGAATGACCTTTCATTTCCTGTTGACCCAAAGGCAAGGACTTTTAGTTTCTTTGCAATATCACTCCTCTAAGCCTAAACTTTTAAAATAAAAGCTGCTTTAAATCATGCAGAAAGCCTTTTGCATCTAAAAGAACCTTCTAATAACAAAAACCAGTAATAACAGAAACAAAAAAGAACAAGAAGCCTCATAGTCAGCAAAATTTCTCTTTAGTACCCTGGGCTGCCATATTTCTCAGTATTATTATTCCTTGTGTTTGCTGCCCAAAGGGAGACATTTCATCCACATCATATAATCTTCCCCTGGCAGCAACGGATTTCAACATTCATTTCTCCATTGTGAACGATAAACAAAGCAACCTATTGCTAACCAGCAGTATTAAAATAGCAAGTAAAATATGATCAACTTCTAATTGTATCAGAGTTGTTTAAGGACAAGACCGACTCACAAATGTTGAAATGACACTGCCAATTCCTTTCAATGTTCATGAGTGTTAATAGCAAATATATATTTGCTATTATTATTTTAAATAGTGACTATTTAAAATAGGGATGATCATTCTTCCAGGTCATTTTGGAAAGTCATTGCTTAATGAACAGCCTTTAGTATTAATAATCAAGAAAAAAAGCTATCCTCTTGTTGAGCTGAGTGTTACTATTATGTTTTGTTTGCCATATATTAGCGAAATATTGGCCTTTGAAATAAAAAAGGAAGGTCAGAATTCTTCAGATGTGTGTTGTACTGTTATCTTAGTAAGAACAGTTAAACAAAAGAGGAAAAATACAGCTACAACAAAAGATTTCAAAGTAATAAACACTGCTCAGTGATAATTCTTAATATTAATGGTCTCAAGTCCCAATAAAAGGACACAGACTAACAGTTTATATTAGAAAAGAGGATCCATCTTTTTGCTGCATCCAAGAAACACACTGCACCATTAAGGTTAGATACCATCTTCAAGTAAAAGCATGGAAAAAGGGATCCCATTAAAATGAAACCATGAAGCAATTAGGCATGGCTATTTTAATATCTGACAAAATAGACTCGAGGTCAAAACTAACCAGAAGAGATCATGATGAGCACTATATACTCATTAAAGAAAAAATCGATCAGGGGGATATAGTAATTGTAAACATTGATGCACCAAATGAAAGAGTAGCCAATTTTACCAAAAAAAAAAAACAAAAACAAAAAAAAAACAACTACATCTAAAAATCACATATTGATCATAATACAGTGATACTGAGTGGCTTTAAGATCCTCTGCTTACCATTAGACAGGATATTCAGATTAGAAAACAAACAGAAATGCTGGAGTTAAATGACATCATAACTCAAATGTAACTAAACAGGCATCTACAGAGCTTTCCTCCAAAAACTAATAAAACTATTCTTGGCAGCTGATGGAACTTTAGATCACACATTAGGACAGATATCAAGTTTTAGCAAATATTGGAAAATTGAAAAATTGAAATGATACCCTGTGTCCTGTCTGACCTCCATGGATTAAAGCTGCTTATCAACAACAAATAAAATGATAGACAGCATACAAACTCATGGAAGCTGAACAACTCACTAGGGAATAAAAATCAGGTTGAGAAAGAAACCAAGAAGGAAATTAAAACCTTTTTAGAACTGAAGAAAAATTAAAACACAACATACTCAAACATTTGGGACGCATGAGGTTACCAGTTATAAAGTTAGAAGTTACCTATTCTAAAAGGTAAACTCATAGCTCTCAGGACCTATAGTACACTTAAAGGATCTAGAAAAATAAGAAGGACTAACATTCAAAACAGTAGATAGGAAGAAATAAACAAACTTAGGATTGAAATCAATTAAATAGAAACAAGAAAAATGCAAAGAATTAATTAAATCAAGTGTTTGAGAAAAACCAACAATATTAACAAGCTTTTAGTCAAATTAAGTCAAAATAAGACATGATACAAATTAATAAAATTAGAAAAAAAGGAGAGAGATAACAGACATGAAGAAAAATCAAAAAATTGTGTCTACATATTTTAAAAGTCTGTATTTCAGTAAACTGGAAAGTCTAAAAGAAATAGATGAAATTCTTGACATGATGACCTACCAAAGTTAAATCAAAAGTAAATAAACACTTTAAACAGGCCCATAAACCTTAGTGATATAGAAATAAGAATTTAAAATCTCCCAAGCATAAAAGGCCCAGGATCTGATACAGAGAATTTTAACAGACTTTCTAAGAAGACTTAACATCAACATGGCTCAAGTTAATCCACAAATAGAAACAAGAACATTTTCAAATTTTTTGTATGAGTACACTATATCCTGTACCAAAATTACACAAAGACTCAACAGAAAATCAGATACAGATCAATATCTCTTACGAACATAAATGCAAGACATTCTCAAAACAGTATTTGCACACTGAATTCAAGAACACGTCCACAGAGTATCCACCATGATCAAGTTGACTTCATTTACAAGATGCACAGATGGATCAGCATATGTAAATCAATAAATCACATAAACCAGACTAAAAGACAAAAAAAGAAAATAGACACAATAAATCACATTAGAAGCAGAAAATGCCTTTGATAAAATTTAACCTCCCTAAAAGTCTTGGAGAGAGTACAAAGGGAGCATATGCCAACATAACAAAGGCAATTATACTAAGCCCTACCATCCTCAAGATAGAGAAACTCAAAGCATTTCTACTAACATCAGAGACATTTCTTATTTCTATTAGGATAAGCAATAAGAAATTGCCTTAACTGTTCTGCACATAAGGACCAAGACCAGCTAATGAGCTTAAATTATTTTGCAATACAATACAATACAATATAGGTTTGTAAACGAATATATCTTCCCAACATTCTAGTTGAGAAATTGATCTCTTAACACATGTAATATTAGTTGCAGGCAGGTAACATAAATCGGATTAGGCTTTTCTTCACTAATTTTCTTTTTGGTACATGCAGAAAATGATCAGTTTGGATTAATAATATTTTGGTTAAGACTGATTGGTTAAAGGGATGTTTCCCCTGTCCTTTGGGAGAAGGAGGATGAGAAAGGGAAAGTATCCAAGGATAGAGTCTGAGATTTTCTTGTTGTCTATGGAAAGTGCTCCAAATTTAGTAATTCACTTTATCACACCATCTTTGACACACAAAAATGGGATTGGTTTATTCTCTCCACAAAGGAGTTCCCAAACTTATATCATAAAAAAAGAGAACTAGACATAGGAAGTGAAATCAAACTGTAAGCATCTTTCCACAAGTCCATCCATCAGTTTAACCTCACTCATTCTCATCAGCTGCCTCACCCGGCACCAGCAATCACTACCTTCATAACTACAGGGCCCTGGTGCCAAGCTGTGGGGTTGTGGCTTTCAGATTTGCAAAGCTCAACGATTGGTGATATAAAACTGCTAAAGTTGAGGATTGCGTCATCCGACTCCTTAAGAGTTCAAGGCGAGAATGCACCACATAGCAAATGGTGTGGCCCCCAAAGCACCCAGCTAACTAAGCTAAGTTTCTACATTTCCTTTGGAGGACTGGAACAGCTGGTATCGTTTGAGCAATCAGCTAAATTTAGAACTGTGGTCAGTAGCAGACATTCTCTGCTCAAGTCATGTCTGTGTGTCTACATTCAAATTGTCTAAGTGTTAGCTACAGACAAAATTGGACAACTGTCCACAGATATTAAAATAGAGGTGGAGAAGTCCTGTGTGATTTTCTACTCCAATTACACACGTCCAGTGTAAAAATACTCACTAAAGCAAGACTACCATGTTAGGGAGTTGGCAGCATCCTGGTGGGATATTTTGTTGTTGTTTGTTTCTAGTTTTGTTTTATTTAAACACGTTTATTTATAAAATTAGTCAAGATACATAACTGACCTAAAAACTTCAATAGGATAATTTTTGAAACCACTTTAAGGGCATCGAAGTACCTCTTTTGCTCTTACCCCCAGACTTCCCTAGTCTGCACCCTTTTTAATACAATCCAAACACTATAGAAAGCAGAAAAATGTCTACTTCCATTTCCATTGGCAGATTTTCAAGTACTTGAATACAAAGCTATATCTAAATTTTAATTGTTGGAACAGAAAAAGAAAGCCCGGGAGACCTGAAATTGAGAAACAAAGAGAAAATGTTGGCACAAACATAACCATACTAGCATACACAGAATCTCTATGCGTTTTCCCCTTTCCTGTTATCCTTGTGGGACCTGGCACAATCTTCATTAGTTCAGTGATCATCTAGAAAGACAACATTCCCATTGCATGGTTGCTATTATGTGTTATATTTTTAATCTGATTTTAAGGTAACTTTGAGTTGATTTTGTTTGGTTTTTAGTTCTGAGATCAAGTCAAGGGTCTTGGACATTCCAGAAAAGGGCTTTACCTTTGAGCTACATCCCTAATCTGAACAGTGTTAGATTCACAGAAAATATGAACAGATACCCAAATGTATTTCCAACCCCTCCACTTATTACATATTCAGATCTCTTTATATTTAATACTTTATATTTGTATGATATAATTGTCAGAATAATGAACCAGTATTTTACTGTGTTGCTAGTCTCTTAAGTCTTTATATAAGCTTTACTTATTCTGTTTCCTTATTTGCTACTTTGCTGTACTGAAATCCTCTCCAGGACTCATTCCATTTAGTTATCATGCTTCCTCGCGTTCCTCTTGACTGAGTAGGTTTTGGCTTTCATGTATTTTGACATCCTTGACAGTTCTCAGGAGCAACTGTCAGGTGATTTGTAGAATGTGGCTCTCATGGGATTTATCTGATCTTTTTCATCCTAAGACCTGAGTTATTAATTCTTCTAAGATGGGCCACAGAGATAGGGTATTATTTTTACCACATATACTATCACCAAGACATTCCTTTATCCACAGTGTCAGGCCCTTCCAGTATAAAGTTACTCATTTTTGTTCTTTGTGTTGTAGTACCTTTACCTGTTTTGTGTAGATCCCACTGCAGGATGGCATTTTCTACAATTTCCTGGGAAATCATCTACTAAGCATGCCTCTTTTCCACTATTTATTAATTTATCCAATTATATACTTACTTCAATATTTGGCATGATCATTCTTTTGTTATTTTTAATTACAAATCAATATTAGCCTATTGATTTTGTTGCTCTGGTCACAGTAAAATCTTTCAGTTGTTTTATGTATCTCCATCAGACCTCCATCAATGGAGGTTGTTTTAGGAAGGCTTTATTGTTGTTATTGTTTGTTTATGTCACATTGTATTCTTGTGTGACTTCTTCTTTAGGGTTTTTGAAGTATGAAACACGCAAGAGTTAACTTACATTTTTCCTTTCCAAGTTCTAGATCCTTCAGACATTCTCTAAAGAACTCTTTTATTTTGTTTAATTTTTTATTGTTTGGTGACATTGAAAGTCAATATGGAAGTATAAGATGCACTTCTTTTTCTATGGAGGTCTTATTGTTTTGGCACCCTTCAGACAAAGGAACAGAAAAAGAAAAACTTCTCCTAGTCTGTGTTTTTACAGTACCAGTGAACATTTCTATTTGTTCTTCATTAAACTAAACAAGAATTCGTACTGTACTGACTTAACCAAGATGTATACGGATGCCCTAATCTACATCTGCCTATCTGCAAACTACAGCTTCAACAGCGAAAAACACAGCTCTCCACATCGATATATCAGAAGCTCAGTTTCACTGTACTTAAAGAGCAGTGCCTGACCTATTAGCCTATGGTCTCATGGGAAACAGTGTAGTATATATCTTAATTAAGAGAGCCATTTTAGGATTGGCAAGAGCCTTGACTCTAGAGGGGTTCCCAGGGGTCCAGAGAAATGTCCCCAACTAGGTCCTTGGGCAGCTGAGGAGAGAGAGCCTGAAATGGCCCGATCCTATAGCCATACTAACGAATATCTTACATATCACCATAGAACCTTCATCTGGCGATGGATGGAGATGGAGACAGAGACCCACATTGGAGCAATGGACTGAGCTCCCAAGGTCCAAATGAGGAACAGAAGGAGGCAGAACATGAGCAAGGAAGTCAAGACCGTGAGGGGGTGCACCCACCCACTGAGATGGTGGGGCTGATATATTGGGAGCTCACCAAGGCCAGCTGAACTGGGACTGAAAAAGCATGGGATAAAACCGGACTCTCTGAATGTGGTGGACAATGAGGGCTGATGAGAAGTCAAGGACAATGGCACTGGGTTTTGATCCTACTGCATGACCTGGCTTTGTGGGAGCCTAGCCTGTTTGGATGCTCACCTTCCTAGACCTGGATGGAGGGGAAAGGACCTTGGACTGCCCACAGGGCAGGGAACCCTGACAGCTCTTCAGACTGGTGAGGGAGGGGGAGGGGAGTGGAGAGTGGGGGGATGAGGAGGGAAAAGGGAGACGGAGAGGAGGCAGAAATTTTTAATAAAAAATTTTTTTTAAAAAATTTAAAAAAATAAAAGAAAATATGCAGATAGGCTTTCTTCGAGTAGCAGGATGTTTAAAAGGTACTTTCTCTTTTACCTTCTCTTAGCTATCCTCCAGTGGGGACCGATGGCCATAGTTGAAAGAATTTAAACTTTGTTGAAGCCCTCCTGCCAATTTGTCTATGTATGGATTCAACAATGTTCTTTTCAGAGGAAAGATTATGATACTAATAAATTTACTTTAGTCAGTTCAGTGGCAGTGAGGAAAGCATTTGATAAAGCTGAGATCACCAACAGGTGCCTTTCAGCTCACCAGCCAGATGCCAACAACAGGGAAGTGGAAGGTAAAAGTTGTGAAATAAGGCACACCATCTAAAGCAGTGTTTCTCAACCTTCCTAATACTGAGACTTTTTAACACAGTTCCTCATGTTGTGTGACCCCCTTACCATAAAATTATCTCATTGCTACTTCATAACTGTAATTTTATTACTGCTATGAATCATAATGTAAATTTCTGATATGCAGGATATCTGATTTGCAACCACTATGTGATGGAGGAAGGTCATTGGTTAAATAATAAAGAAACTGCTTGGCCCTCATAGGTTAGAACATAGGTGGGTGGAGTAAACAGAACAGAATGCGGGGAGGAAGTGGAAGTGAGCTCAGATGCCATTTCCTCTCCTCTCTGGGGCAGATGCGATGCCGCTCCTCTTCAGAGCAGACACGATGCAGCCAGCCGCCAGGTCAGACATGCTGAATCTTTCCCAGTAAGACTAGTGCTACACAGATTATTAGAGATGGGTTGATCGGGATATGAGAATTAGCCAGTAAGGGCTAGAGCTAATGGGCCAAGCAGTGTATAAAAGAATACAGTTTGTGTGTCGTTATTTTGGGGCATAAGCTAACCAGGCTATCAGGAACTGGGGCGGCAGGAACACAGCCCGCAGCTCCTTCAACAACTATGAAAAGGCCAATCAATACCCAAAGGGGTTATGACCCACCAGTTTAAAAATATTGATCTAAATAGTGTCACAGGTGACATAGACCTTACTCGAATTCCATGCAAAAAGAAAAAAAAAATCTTTCATTGCTCCACAGATATCTTCACCAGAAATGAAAGTTCAGTATTCTCGTCAATCTAAGGAACCTATTGGTCAAGCAAGCAAAAGACATCTAGAGTTTAGAAGCAATTTGTCAATAAGGCCTTCTGCAGAGTAGTTTTTCAGATTGGGTGTGCCTCTGAGAGACTGCTGGAAATGCTGTGGTATTTTCCCAACAGCAACACCTTAAGAGAAAAGAAAGGCAGTTAAGGTGGGAGAAGTGTATGTCCTCTGAGCACTCACTCTGGTAAAGCTTATCAGTGTCTGTTATGCCTGGCTTTGGAAAGCCATTGAGACTGTTATCCCCACTTGGGGAATGTGTAGAGATCATGAATTCAGATATAACATCAGTCAAGTTTTGATGATTTTTTTCAGCATGTGAGATTTCTCTGTGGTAACAGCAGCACTTCATGCTCTGCCTTTTCTCTTAACTAAAGGAGGAAACAAGTTTATTCTTTTTCAAAATAAAGCTTTATAAAAATGAAATTTAATTCAAGACAACAAAAACTGGGAGTTCATTAAATGCCAGCCTCTGGCACCAGGCTTCTTTGGAATGGCATGTGCTTGCCTTCACAGGGCTTACAGCAAGCAGCAAATTCAAATGACTAACTGGGCCCTTGCAATAAAAGTGTGGCTAGTGTTCTGACTGGTAGTAATTAACAATTAAAAATATCTAAGAAAAAAAGAACCTTTTTTGTTTAAATTAATAAAAAACCATATATCTATTTTTAGGAAATACACAAACACACTCTAATGATAAATTGTCCTACAAGAGCTAAACGATTGTCCCCTTGTGTGTTTCACTTGGTGACAGGAGCTATAATTCTCAAGTTAAAACTTCACTCTACTAGAAAGAGATGCTTCAGTGGGGAATCTTAGGCCTGTGAGGACAGGAGCCTCCAGAAAGCTCTTGACCCCTCTGTAGTAGACAGCCACCTTGGTTGGTGTTTTGGCTCTGTACATGAATTTGTCAAGACTCTCCAAGTGCTATCTTTAGGCTATCTTTTCGGCTTCAGAAAAATAAATATTGAGTATTATTAGAATAGGCAATCTTTCAATCAACTTGGGACTTTGTTCACATGCTCAGCAAGAAGGACAACCTGTTCTAAGCGATAACAAATCCTTAATTTACTGAAATCTCCACTTCAATCAGATCTGCTGCTACAGTTTACTGCCTGAGCTGATAGCTCTTATCTGCATTAACTCAGAACTAAAGTTGGCAATGCTGAATTGCTGCCAGTCTCCTCCGAGTCAAGGTCTTCTATTTATAAGGCAGGGAAAGGCCACTTTTCCATACAGAACATATGGGTTTAGTATAAGGGTTTAAGGACAAGGCATTAAAGTAGGAGAAGGAGGTGTGTGAGGGGACTTTGAGGGTTTTCACAAGCCATTTCAGTATTACATTCTATTAATCATGTCATAGACAAGAGTGGTTGTAGCATTAGTATGAAATAAACAGAACATGGTCAATGCTACGTTTTCTGCTAAACAGTGGTTATTACTTTAGAGAACAATGTTTCTCTTAAGTATACCCTTGCAATGTCTTTCACAAGGTGAGGAATTCACTTCATTATTTATAAACTAAGAATTGTGCTTTTCTGTCTGTTGATGAAATAGTACTAACTGTGCATTCTGTTGATACTTAGAGCTTAGAGCAGACCTATACTTTCTAAAATTTTCCCTCTGCCGTTATGATTATTTTCTCCTCAAGCAGTATGAGCTTGTCTTTTGCATTCCTTATCAAACACTTAAGGTTTAGTAAACACTCTACATCTATGCACAGATGACCCAAATTTTTCAATATACGCCTATAGAATAGAGTGAACTACTTTAAGCAGTTTCAGCATGAAATTGTAGACTACTATGGATGTTTCACCATTCATTTTTAGTAAGACTTCTCTTTTCCATTAGTTGAATAACCAGGAAGGGGCTGAAAAAAATGCAAAAAATCACCAGGCTTGGTACTCTGAACATCAGACATGACGGTGGGGAAATAGAAGGTCGAAAACCAAGGAATTTAGAATGAGATGGGTCAGCACTCTGAAAAGTGTCTTCCTTCTTTTCTTCTTTCCTTTTTTTCTTTTTCTACTTACTGACTCAATAATATCTCCATCAGTTTGGGTTTCCAAGTTGCCCCCAAAATATATGACTAGGAAAGATGTTTCCCAGCTATCTTTCTGATCTTCTTTATTATGTTGTGCCATTTTCCAAGTATCTTCCCAACTTGTTATATGTAAATTTATCTTCAGTCTTCAGCCTGGTTTCTTGAAGCACATTTAGTAAGGTAACAAAAGTAAGAGGTAAGAATGTGTGAAGAGTCTATTTCAGCAGATCTTGCACACCAGACAAGGGCGTCTGTGTTGAGGCTTAAAGATGGCTACTTGGACCTGTACAATAGTAAGAGGAAAAAGAGAATAAGAGTAGATTCTAGTTCTCAAAGCATTATGATATATGAAAAAGAGCTACAAATGTTTTGTCGTATTTCAAGGATAAATAACATTTAGCAAGAAGGATGGGATCTTAAGGGATGTGAACAATATCAATGAAAGGCGCCATTTAATTTCTAGGATAGATTCTGGTATTGCAGTGAGTCCTCAGATGAGCCAACACTGTGTACCATCCATGAGGGAGCAGTAACATATTTGTCTCAATCTAAATTTAACTCTGTGCTTTATAGGGTAGCTGAATAAACTTTATTTCATTTCTTTATTTTTTCAACAAGTGCATTATGAGGTACTGATAGATATTTGAAATTCAATTCTGTAGGAGGGTACAGAAAAAGCTGTTAAAAATCAACAAGTTCAATGTTGTCATCTAATCCAGTGATTTAGAAAACGCTACATAATCTTTTTTATAACTAATGACTGGAAATCAGGACATTGATAGGAAAAGTCAGGCAGTAAGTGGTTCTTGTCCCTCGAGATGTGACCACCCTGTGGAGACTTGCACCGCAGCATCACTAACGTAGCAATTAATCTAGTAACTTCTATTTTCTCCCAAGTGAGGCAAGCAGGAGAGGATTGTCACAGAATTAGGCTAATTTCCTTTAATTTAAATGTAATTGAGGACAAGAGAAAACAGTAAAAAACATAGAGTCTTAGGGATCTTACATTTGCTAATGTGTTATGAGGTGGGTAAGACAAATAAAGGGTACAATAGTTTGTACTTTGCATTTTTAAATTTGATATTATGCTCAGAGCTTCATCAACCCAGTGCATATAGACTATTTCTTGACTGCTCAGAAGTAACTACCATCTTAAAATGTGTTAGTAAAATTTGTTCATTACTAACACAGGTCTTGGTATGTTTGACATCCAGAACAAATGATAAAAGATGTTAGGATGCATCTATCATTGTGAGGATGTAAAATGTGTTTTCTGTCATGTATGAACTGATATGCACATGTTAAATTTGTCTTCTATCATGTATGAACTGACATGTACATGTTTACAATTAATTGCAATATTCCCCAAGATAGATAAGATTACTTTCACCTTACAGAGAAGGAAATTGAATCTCATGAGGTCAAGTTGAGATGTGAAGTTTGGTCTCTCTGAAACCAGCATCCTGAGTTTTCTGGCTAATCATTCCTGTAAACTGGTCCTCAATCTATCAATTCTATTTGAAGTCATTTTATTTGTTCTGTTTGTTAAACAAAATAACACATGAAGATATGGCTAATCACTTCTTTACTTCTACTCTAGTTATTTACTGTATTTCAAATAATATGGACTTATTTTCACAGGTATATACATGCTACAGTTATTGCTCAGCTTATGGAGTACACAGATAAAATTCATTCACATGTACTTTATGATATTTGAAAATTATACATAAATACAAATGAGGTTACTTAAAACAGGATTATGCCAAAATTTCTATTCAAATAAAACTATCCTATTAGTTTACTATTCCACTTATCATATAGTTTTTTGATTGTTTTTGTTGTTTGTTTATTTGTTTCTAAAATTTCACTTTTATATTTTATTTTTAGAAACATTTTTGGATACAGAAATGCATCAGGAACCATGTAGCTCATACAAATGGTCTTAAAATAATGTCAGTTAGTGCAAATTTCTATATACTTTTTATGTCTGAATTAAAAAAAACTTTTAGTTTTTAACTTTAGTGTTATATGTTGATGTGTTCTAAAAACTAAACTCTGGCCACTTGGCATGCTGCAATTTTTATGTGGGTAAAGCTTTTCTTGGATACTGAACTTGGCTGACTACATTTTGTTTGACTATTGACTTCAAGAAGCTTGGTGAGAGTAAAGGAGGTGTTTACCTTCTAATAAATAAAAAATACTGATGTTTCTTTCCTCATGGACATGGTTTTAAATATTAACAGACATAGGACACATCCCCCACCATTGAAAGTTTTCTTGAAAAAAAAATGCATAGTGAAGGTATGAAAACAGATAATGTGTTTTTTTGTCTTAATTTATTGAATTAATACAAGTGAAAATAAAACCTGAGAACAATTCAGATCACAAGGTAGACAAGTTACTACTGTTGCTGAAACACAATACTGCTAATAAACAGAACCCTTAGAAATTCAGGGGAAAAGTCTTACAATTTAAGCTCTCTTTGACAAAGGAAAGAATCTGTAGCAGGAACAGGTCTTTAACCAGAATGATACTTTTGCTTTTGGCTCTTTCCCCATTGACACAGTTTCCCCTAAAATTATCCCTACCCCAAGATTTTGTTCTTATGAAGAATATGAAGAGTGCATTAGGTTCTACAATACAGTGAAAATCCAAAACCTAATACCGCATACACAGGCTACATGACTCTTTAGGCAAGTTTCTATCCACTGGTGACCCAGACATTCATTCTGCTGTGATCAGTTGCTTGGATGGGCTGTCAGGAGATCTACTCTGAAAGCCCAGAATTGACAGAACTCACTGACAGATGATGCCCACATCAGAAAGTCACAGACTTACGTCTTATCACAGCCTGCTAGCCAAAATACCTGTCAAACAGTCCTATTTAGGTTTCATGAGGATGTAAATACAGCAACGCACATGAGATTTGTTAAAGGCAAATATATATGCCCTTGTATATATATACCATGCTGTGTAGGCAGCATGTATACCTACACAGGAAGTAACAATATTTATGTTAAGAGGCATAGAGAAAGACTTGTTCATATCTAAGAGCTATTTATATCTTAAGTATGGGGGAATGCCTTCAAAAGTAAAATATCAGAAACATGCTTTTCCACCTACCAATGTTCATGTATGAATTTAGTTCAGAACACAGTCTGTAAATTGTTAATTTCACAGAAAAATTTATTAGCAAAATGTGATCTGTTCCTTTCACAGTCATTTGAAAAATGTAGCAGTTTTTTCCCCATTTTACTCTTTTTATCCAGTTCTTTGAGTTTTCATTTAATTTATCACATATACAAGACACACTTTCAATATTCCTGTCCTCCAAACCATATCCTTCTTGTTAAATTGAAGTTCAGAACCCATTTCAGGGAAGCCTCTCAAGGGAAATTTCCCTCAATTAACTACGGCTTATTCTTTGATCCACCCAACACCTCCCTTATCACTCCCTGTCAGAATATTTCTTTGTATGTATTCATATTCACTGAGTACTGACCTATATCTTCCTTTCTGACAGATTATAAAATTCTCAGGCTATGAGTTGAGTTTAATCTCAACTATATACTTTAGACTCTTTATGCAGTATAAAGCATTAGTGGTTGGAAATGTCATTGACCTATATACAAAGATTTGAAATTCCTTAGATAGATTCAGAATCTCACAGAGACAGCACTAAATTCCTTGATTAATTTCCTCCTGTTTATCAAAGAAGTACATTTGAATGGATGAAAAATAAATAATTTAGCAGAGTGTATTATAGCTATTTTCAGCTTTATAATAATGAAGGACAAATTGGGAGAAATGTTGATACTCAGAGACACTAATGTATTCACAGCGTTCCAGAATGCATTGTGAATAAATTCTAAAGTACAAAGGTAATTAACATTAAACAGCAAATAATAGAAATTTTATTATCTCCAAAAAACAGTGTGCACAAAATCGAGCAGTGAATTGGATAAAGGTCTGTTGCCGAGAGAGACTCACTATGTTTGTTTTTCAGCCATGGGAGCTTGCTAAAAATTCTAATGCTCTCAAACTCAGATTTAACCTATTCCCAGGTGGTGTGAAGACACTCTATCAAGTTACAACAGAGATATATTTTTCCTAGTGACTTAGTCCTACTGGAGTGTTTCTTTGTTTTGTATCTTTTTGTTTCATTTTTCTAAAATCACATTTGAAAGATTTTTCTTTTAAGAACAGGGAAGAAAACAGCAGAATGACTTCCTATATATACTTACTCGTAGCTCAGAACATCTCTCTGTGTTTGCATATCTAGCACTTGTTCTGCTCCTGAGAAATGTTATTTTAATTGGGCCAGAGTAGAACTGAATTTTGAGTCCAACCATGTTCTTATAGGGTAAATCTGTAAGTCTGACTCTATGTTCTTAAGACCTGGAAGTAGATCTGACTCTTTTACTTTGGGAATATTTGAAATGTATGAGGATCTTATGAAATCCTACCAAAAATTAATACTATCTGATTCATTTTGGAAGTAGAGTCAAGAAAATTCAAACAGAAGAGTTGCACCTAAGTCTGATTAATTGATTGCACAAGTTTCTCCCCCCCCCCCCCCCGGTGCTTGCGTGTGTGTGAGTGAGTGTGTGTGTCAGCACTTTGGAAGAGTAGATTTAGTACAATATATAAGCACATACCAACATAGTGATAACACACACCCCAGAAAGGTTCATTTGCTTTAATTGATACCATTTGCTGCACAACTGTACGTGGTTAAACATGTTGCTTTGTAAATTCATAAATGTTTATTTGTTCCTGATTTTCTCATCAAAATGCATAATTCACTCTCACTCCCTGCAGGTTTATATTGCACATTGTTATGGTAAAATTTGTAAGAGTTTTGATGTTTGGAGGTAACAAGAATTATTCCCTTAATGTAAAATGACAAAAACAAACATTACAATATGAAATCACAAAATTTGAGATGAGCATTGTCTTCACAGATGAGTGACCTGTAGTCAAGTGTGAGGCGAGCTGTGCATTTTTTATACCTTTTTAAAAAACACCTTTTTGAGGCAGATTGAGGAAGGCAGAAACAACTTGTTTCAAAATGACTGACTGGATCCTATTATCCTTTAGATTGAACATGATTGAGGGGGTGGGTGGATCATCAGTCAGAAAGAAAGCAGCATATGAAAATGTACAAGTATAACAAGTAAAGCCGGCAGAAAAGTAATCAGGATTTGAATAATCAGAGTTAGAATCTGGGACAATCGAAGTACAAGGGAGATGGCAGTCACCAAGCAAAAAAGGTGTAAGTATCATGAAGATATAAGAATGTATGGGATAAGTAAAAGGGACTCAGGGCTCTACTAGTATAATTTTATACGAGTACCAGTAAATATGCAGAATAGGCATTGAATACTAAAATAGACCTTATATTCTTTCAGTCCTCTCTTAACCAATATTTATTGAGTATTTTGTATGCACACGCAGTCTGGTAAGTCCTGAGAAAAACACGAGTTCGTGGGTAAACGGCAATTTCCGCGTATGCTTCCTTTCTAATACCCCCTAAGTGTATCACTCAGGACTGCTGAAGAAAACTATCTTTATGGCAGTTTGGAACGGTTTCCCCCTTTGTTAGGTTTGGAGGTAGGTGTCTTAGTTTTTTTATTATTTTTTTACTTTTTGATTTGTGTAATATTGCACAACCTGATAAATTGTTGGGTTTGAGTATGTATTAGGGCAAACATTATGAATAAATATTAACTTTTGATATTTATTTTTCTCTGACTTGTGAAAATTTTCAGTTGTATAGCTCTCCTGGCACTGTTTTCCTTTAGGTAAAAGCCCCTGACCACAGCTGATGGAAAGTCCAAACTTCTTGAATAACCCTCCAAAAAAACCTGATCCTGTAGAGCCATCACTTTGCAAGACCTGAAAAAGAGGGTTGAGAGGTACTGTTTTAAGCAAGGATCACTTGAGTACCCTTTGTTCTGGCACTGGATGCTTGGCATTGTCTTCTGGGCCCAGGAATGCCTCTGATACCCACTGATTCTGAAGAATGGTAGCTATTAGGAAGGATCAAGTTTCTATCTTTCTTCTTTCAAACTTTTGACTCTGCTGTCATGGATGAAAGTGTCAGTAAATCCTATGCCTTGGATTGCATTCAGTGGCTGCATAGTACCACTACTACGTCTTTAAAAGTTCACACACAGAACTTAGAGGGGAACCATTATTGCCACAGGTGAGATCAGAGTTACATTCTTTTTTTTTTCTCATTGTTTGTCTTTTTTTTAAATTTTTTTATTAATTAATTTATTTAATTATTAAAGATTTCTGCCTCTTCCCCGCCACCACCTCCCATTCCCTCCCCCTCCCCCAATCAAGTCTTCCTCCCTCCTCAGCCCAAAGAGCAAGCAAGTTTCTCTGCCCTGTGGGAGGTCCAAGGACCACCCACCTCCATCCAGGTCTATTAAGGTGAGCATCCAAACTACCTGGGCTCCCACAAAGCCATTATGTGCAATAGGATCAAGAACCCATTGCCATTGTTCTTCAGTTCTCAGTAGTCCTCATTGTCCGTTATGTTCAGCGAGACCGGTTTTGTCCCATGCTTTTTCAGACCCCGGCCAGCTGGCCTTGGTGAGTTCCCGATAGAACATCCCCATTGCCTCAGTGTGTGGGTGCACCCCTCGCGGTCCTGAGTTCCTTGCTCGTGCTCACTCTCCTTCTGCTCCTCCTTTGGATCGTGAGACTTCAGTCCAGTGCTCCAATGTTGGTCTCTGTCTCTGTCTTCTTTCATCGCCTAATGAAGGTTAATATTCAGGAGGATGCTTATATGTTTTTCTTTGGGTTCACCTTCTTATTTAGCTTCTCTAGAATCACGAATTACACTTCCTACGTATAACCCCAGCAGCACAAACACTAAGGACATCATTGAATAAATGGGACCTCCTGAGCCTGAGAAGCTTCTGTAAAGCAAAGGACACTATCACTAAGACAGAAAGGCAACCCACTGACTGGGAGAAGATCTTCACCAACCCCGCAACTGACAAAGGTCTGATATCCAAAATATATAAAGAACTCAAGAAATTAGACCATAAAAGGTTAATCAATCCAATTATAAAATGGGGCACTGAGCTGAACAGAGACTTTTCAACAGAAGAAGTTCAAATGGCCAAAAGACACTTAAGATCATGCTCAACTTCCTTAGCAATCAGGGAAATGCAAATCAAGACAACATTAAGATACCATCTTACCCCTGTCAGAATGGCTAAAATCAAAAACACCAATGATAGCCTCTGCTGGAGAGGTTGTGGAGAAAGGGGCACTCTCATCCATTGCTGGTGGGAATGCAAACTTGTGCAACCACTTTGGAAAGCAGTGTGGCGGTTTCTCAGGAAAGTCGGGTTCAACCTACCTCTCGACCCAGCAATACCACTCTTGGGAATATACCCAAGAGATGCCCAAACATACAACAAAAGTATATGCTCAACTATGTTCATAGCAGCATTGTTTGTAATAGCCAGAACCTGGAAACAACCTAGATGTCCTTCAATGGAAGAATGGATGAAGAAAGTATGGAATATATACATATTAGAGTACTACTCAGCAGTAAAAAACAATGACTTCTTGAATTTTGCATACAAATGGACAGAAATAGAAAACACGATCCTGAGTGAGGTAAGCCAGACCCAAAAAGAGGAACATGGGATGTACTCACTCATATTTGGTTTCTAGCCATAAATAAAGGACACAGAGTTACATTCTTTTTTTTTTTTTTTTTTTTTTTTTTGGTTTTTCGAGACAGGGTTTCTCTGTGGTTTTGGAGCCTGTCCTGGAGCTAGCTCTTGTAGACCAGGCTGGTCTCGAACTCACAGAGATCCGCCTGCCTCTGCCTCCCAAGTGCTGGGATTACTTTAAATCAATACCTGAGGTAGTTCGTTCCTCTAGGTCTTAGGATGCAGGGCTGTCTGAGACGGGCTGCATTGTAACTTTGTATGATCATGAATCCTACTTCACATAAAATAAAAATGAGTAAGATTGCATTTTATTTGAATTGTTTACATAAAGATGTTGATAATATTTTTGATATTCTATTGTATATCTGAAAATTAATTTTTTATTCTTGTTTTGTTGAAGAGATGAGAACATTTTGTGAGTTTATAAGAGTATTGTTAAATCTAGGTAACCTGCCCAGCATGCTTCCTGAATCAGATGGTCCTGCTATGATCACTACTAGCTCATCTTGATGTCACCCTTTTGTGCCATTCAGAATCACTTTGCATTATATTAAGGCATGAATTTCTGTTTTTTTAAAGTAAGACTCCTCACATTTCATAGATAATTTCATAGAGGAAAATTCACTCTCTGTGTCATCTTCTCACAACTCTCTGTTTTCTTCTACTTAGTCTTGTTTATCATGATTAGAAAGAATGGACTTTTTCCCTACTATATTGTAGAAATCTAAGAGGCAGATATCAAGATTTTTGTTAATTAATTAGCTTTATGACAAAATGATGTTACAAAGGCATATTGTCAAAGTGAAAAAGTAAAGTCAATCACTTTACTGGTGGAGTCACTAAAGGCCGGAGGATTCTGAGAAGTAAGGAAGACCCGAACAGACTGGGAAAAGGAAACAGACAGACCTGAGAATAAAGCAGAGAGAAGGATAATATACCTTCTCATAGTAACATGGGTTGCAGTGTCAAGAAAGACAGTGGTGATCAGGGAAAAATCGTGTGTTACCTTACAATCACTGATATAAATGCCTAGACAGAATCAACTAAAACAAGCAAAGGTTTGTCTTAGCACATGGTTTCAGATCATGACTTAGTCCTATTAACATTAGGCTTATCATAAGTGGTATGTGATTGATGGTAGGGATCCCATGGCTTAGGAGTTCTCTTCTGTTTGTGGTGGCTGCGAGAGACATACGAAGATACTAGACTGGTATGACTAACCTCTATTAGCTATTGGCTACCTCCTAAAACCTTCATCATTAGCCAGGCGGTGGTGGCGCACACCTTTAATCCCAGCACTCGGGAGGCAGAGGCAGGTGGATCTCTGTGAGTTCGAGGCTGGCCTCGTCTAGAAGAGCTAGTTCCAGGACAAGAACCAAAAGCTACAGAGAAACCCTGTCAAAAAAAAAAAAAAAAAAAAAAAAAACCTTCATCATTGCCCATGGGAGTCAGATATTGATGATAAGACATTTAGTATATGGGCCTTGGGGGACATTTGAAATCCAAAATACAACATCGATTATTGCCATCCTCTCACTGAATTTTTCCTTAAAGATGGTTACCTTATCTACGTCTAGTCAAAACAATTTCCTTGATACGTATTTTCACTGTACCCGTCTACCATGGGGCAAGGGAAGTTCCCTGAAGAGAGAAGTCGTTCCAGGATCCCTAGCTAGTTTTGATGACAATCTTTTTATCTTGTTCACTTATTAAAGGTCAGCAGTTTAGTCAAGGTAAAACAAGGGTGAATGACAGCTCTCTGTTGTCTTAGATACTGTATAGGACATCATGTCTGAAGAGACCACTGCAAAAAGAGGCTAGAATCATCTTGAGACAATTTCTCAAGATGTTCAAAGTGGCTGGATATTAGCTGTCATGGTTTTCTGATGTAACTACTCATCTGTTCCTACATGATCTGAGTTTATCATAGTGGTTCCAGAAAATGCTAAGCAACAGCACTTCTTTCATTGCCACTCCTAAAGTGTGTGCCTTATTGAGTAGATTATAAAATATCATGATCTCAATATCCCTGCATTTGGGGTTGCAAACAGCAGATTATGGCCTAAAAGCTCTTTTTTTTAAGCTGTAAAAGGAGGATATTGTCTCACTTACCAATAGAAAGAGGGTTAAATAATTTGGGGTGTGTTTTAAAACACTACAACTAAACTACAGTGAAGCTTCTTCTGAAACCTAACATTTCTTAAAATTAGTTACTCCAACTCCTCCTTATGTTAGTTGAACAGAACTTGGTTTACATAACTAACCAAATAGTTTCTGAGTCAACACTAATATGCTAACTGCACAGAGAAACCTAACATATTGCATGATCTGAACTATACCTAATACTACTTCTCTAAAATTTATGTTAGAGTTATCAATCTAATATTAGGTGCATATGTGTTTCACTCACATGTCTGTATGTTCACCATGTGTGTGTATGGTAACCACTAGGGTAAGAAGAAACCATTGGATCATCTGGGGCACAGAACCTGGATCATTTACAGAAGTAGCAAATGCTCTTAACTGCTGAGTTGTGTCTCTAGAACTTCATAGTTTCTTATATATTTAAAACACTTTATTTTCTTCAGTGTTTTCTAAATTTAATCAGGGCTGGAAATGTACCTCAGAGAATATAATGTTCAGCTATAATACAAAAAGCTTGTGTTCAGTCTTTAGAACTACATAAGATGAGGTTGATGGTGCACACCTATAATCCCAACACTAGAAGGTGGATACAGGAAGATCAGGAGTTCAAGATCTTCCTTGGAAGTATATTAAGTTTGAGGCTAGCCTATGCTTCACGACAGTCTGTCACATAATATCTATTAGAGTATTTATTGATAATATTTTATTAAGAACTAGAGTTTTGAATGTGTGGGATTCCTATGATTGCTTCAATGTTGTTCCTGTCAAGTATTCTATTTAGGGCGTGAGGCTCTGAGTGTTATATCATGTACTTAAGGGACAGAAGACAGAGGTAAGGGAACAGAGTTCTTATAGAATTACAAAAATTGTCTTAAATATGTTCCTAATATATTTAGTGGATATATAAATGATAGATAATAAAGATATATAACAATAAATATAACTATAGAATTATATAAAATGTTGGTGCTTTGATATTTTGTAAAAGTAAGTAAAAGTTATAAATATAAAATATAAAATCCAATTACTATCTCATTCATGTTACAAACATAAGTAAATACAGGTAGAAAGGTGACTCATTGGCAGAGATTTAAGGTGCAAGACTGGGGTGTGTTTTTAATTTATGATTGCCAGTAATTTATGCTTTTAAATGAAGTATTAAATACTTTGTAGTAAATATTTATTTTTAAAAATAAAAAGTAGTAAATATTTATTTTAAAAATCTGAACAGACCACAAGACTAACATCTGGAGTTAGTTTCAAATTGCATTATTCTTAAAAAATACAAATATTCTTTTATTGTAACCCACATTTAAAGTAGTGTACAAATTTGAAAATATGAACAAAATGAACATATACTTTTATCCTAATTATATACTCTTTCTTTTTGTTTAATGTGTAAGTCTTTTCCTTCTCACAATCTATGTTCTTTTACTCTTGAGGTGAGCATAAATTACTATCCACTTATACATAAACTGGCATGTATGTAAATACAAAATTTAAATTCACTGCTTATTTCTAATGTTTATTTTACTCAGGATATTATTCAGCATTAAATTTTCTGTACTTTTTTATTCTCACTAAACAGCAAATTACAGAAATTGTACTGTTAGTTACTGTTAATTCTTTTAACAGTAAAACATGTCTGTGACACAAATTTGCTACATTTTATCAACCTATATTGAATACCCTTGACCTCCTATTCATTTCGTTTAGTTATACAAAGAAATTGTCACATTTCAATCATATATATATATATATATATATATATATATATATATATATATATGTATTCCCTGATCTCTGCTGCTTTGTTTTAAGGTTAGTAAGGTTAGACTAATAAAGAGGGGTTTCTATGCTGAAGGATAAGAACACATTTAATTTTAACAGGTACTACATTTTTCAAACTGTCTTTAAAACTCTGATTTTACATTTGCCAGTTGAGTCTTTATTCTTCTAAATTGCCGCAGGCCTCTTGAGTGTGATGTGATGTCTCTCTGTTATTTTAATTTGCATTTATCTGATTAGCAGTGGATTTGAGCAACCTTTTCATACACTTGATCATTTGAAGAGGTTTGTAATCTGATTCTTTATTGTTTTTTTTTTAACTTTGATTCTCAGCTCTTCACATTTTAAAGGTCCTATGTGTACTGCAGAAGCAACCTTCTGTCTGTATTCTCCAGTGCATGTGTTTTTTCAAAGTCTATTATGTTTTTTTTTGTTTCTTTTATCTTTTGCTGCTAATTTATGTGCTTTACTTTATAGTTTCTGGATTTTGGGTCCTAGTTAAAAACAAGGTCACATTTGATCAAAAATATGCACATCATCTCCTAAGTTTTTGCAGCAGAAATATTAATATTTTACTTTCTATAAGCTTGTCTTTAGTCCATATGAAACCTGTTAGTTCATCTGTAAGATATAAATTGGTAATTTATTATACTAGGCTGTGTTAGTCATCGATTTCTTCCTTGGTGAACGAAAATGTGAATTTTGGCAAAAATGAAATCTACTGAGTATTTTTTTTTGTGGAATAATCCGTTTGTATTCTGTGAGCGTGTATTTTTCTTATTGGTTAATAATGAAGCTGAATTGGTCTATAGACAGACAGAACAAGGCAAGTAAGGAAAGTCAAATGGAGATACAGAGAGAAAGGAGGGCGGAGGTGGTGGGGAAGTGAGCCAGCCGCCAAAGGCAAAAGATGTGCTAGAGAACAGGTAAAGCCAAAAAGTCATGTGGCAAAATATAGATTAAGAGAAATGGGTTAATTTAAGTAATAAGAGCTAGTTTGTAATTAGCCTGAACTATAGGCCAAGCATTCCATAACTAATATAAACTTCTATATGATTATTTGAGACCAGGTAGTCAGTTCAAAAGAAAAGATCCGCCTCTGTTTACAACACTTGGATTGAATTCTAGAGTACTTACTCTTCCTTTAGATCCATCTACATATGTCACACAAATACCACAGTAATTTAGATTTTACATTTTATATCTGTGTATTCTAATTACTTTTACAAAATCACAAAAAGTCACAAGTATTTTATATAATTCTAAGGTTATATCTAATATGTGTTCTGTATATAATATATAAAAATAGTAAAATTTTTTTTCTTTGATTTTCGAAACAGGGTTTCTCCGTAGCTTTTGGTTCCTGTCCTGGAACTAGCTTTTCTAGACCAGGCTGGCCTCAAAAGCACAGAGATCTGCCTGCCTCTGCCTTCCGAGTGCTGGGATTAAAGGCATGCGCCACCACCAACCCGGCTTACTAAAAAATTTTAAGAGAAATTTTGTATTTATAAAGATTCCCATAAGAATTTCTGACTTGTATTAAAGAAACCCACACATTAATTTCAAAGTATTTAATATTTTATTGTAGTTTTCCCATCCAAAAAGATCATTTGTTTATCTATTTGTTGAAAAAAATATATTTTACGTCCTTCAAGGAGATTTTATAGTTTTCTTCATGTACCTGAATTTTAAATATTTAAAAATATTTCTCCAAATAAATCAAAGCATATAAAAACAACTTATTGCAGTTATTCAGGCACATAAAATTTTATAGGATCTGTTATGCAGGACCCACAATAACAAATGAAATTCAAATGTGAAATTTGTATCAGTGTGTGTTTGTGCTTTTCTAAAGAGGTATATTCATAGTTCCATCCTTTTGCCTGCAAATCTCATGATGTCATTGTTTTTGTTACAGCTGAGTAATACTTCATTGTGTAAATATACCATCTTTTCTTTATCCATTCTTTGGTTAAGGGACTTCTAGGATATTTCCAGGTTCTGGCTATTATGAATAATTTTGCCATGAACATAGTTGAGCAAGGGTCTTTGTGGTATGATTGAGCATCCTTTGGGTATATGACCAAGAGTAGTATAGCTTGGTTTTAAGGTAGATTGATTCCCAATTTTCTGGAAAATCATCATACCAATTCCCAAGTGGCTGTCCATGTTTGCAGTCTCACCAGCAGTGAAGTGTTCCCCTTACTCCATATCCTTTCAAAAATAAGTTGCCATAAGTGTTTTTGATCTTAGCCATTCTGACAGATATAAGATGGTATCTCAGAGTCATTTTGATTTGCATTTTCGTGATGAACAAGAATGTTGAGAAATTCCTTAAATGTTTTTCAGCCATTTGTGATTCTTCTGTTGAAAATTCTGTTTAGGAGACCCACATTGGAGCACCAGACTGAGCTCCCAAGGTCCAAATGAGGAGCAGAAGGAGGGAGAACATGAGCAAGGAAGTCAGGACCGCGTGGGGGGCACCCACACACTGAGAGAGTGGAACTGTTCTATTGGGAGCTCACCAAGGCCAGATGGACTGGGACTGAAAAAGCATGGGATAGAACAGAACTCTCTGAACATGGCGAACAATGAGGCCTGATGAGAAGCCAAAAACAATGGCACTGGGTTTTGATCCTACTGCATGAACTGGCTTTGTGGGAACCTAGTCTGTTTGGATGCTCACCTTCCTAAACCTGGATCGAGGGGGGAGGACCTTGGACTTCCCATAGGGCAGGGAACCCAGACTGCTCTTTGGATTGGAGAGGGAGGGGGAAAGGAATGGGGAGAGGGGGAGAAGAGTGGGGGAAGGGGGAGGGAAATGGGAGGCTGGGAGGAGGCGTAATTTTTTCAATAAAAAAATAAATATAAAAAAAGAAAATTCTGTTTAGATCTATATACCACTTTTTAATTTTTATTTTTAATTTTATTTTTATTTTGATATTTAGTTTCTTGATTTCTTCATATATTTTAGAAATCAGCTGTCTCTCAGATATGGAATTAGTAAAGACCTTTTTCCATTCTGTAGGCAGTCATTTTGTTTTGTTGACTATGTCCTTTGCCTTATAAAAATGTTTCATTTTCTGAAGTCCCATGTGTTGAGAGTTGCTCTCAGTGTCTGTGCTACTTATGTTGCATTTAAGAAGTAGTCTTCTGAACCACTGCATCCAAGGCTACTTCTCACTTTCTGTGACCTAACCCATACCCAGAAAGACAAATTAGTGGACATTAGATGCAAATCAAAGGATAACCAGACTGCAATTAACAGTTGCAGAGAAGTTAAGAGGAACAGTTGGATCACCCTGGGAAGAGGAAATAAATGAGATCTCCTGAGTAAACTGGGGGTGGTAGTAGAGGGGAGGGGATGTGGATGAGAAAATGAGGGAATGAAATGGTCAAGTTGAGGGACATTTCAAGTGAGAGAGCAATGAAAGAGATATCTTGATGGAAGGAAGCAATATGTGGTTAGAGAAAAAGCTGATGCTAGGGAAATTCCCAGAAATTCACAAAGATGACCCCAGCTAAGACTTCTGGCAACAGTGAAGAGGGTGCCTGGACTGGCCTTCCCGCTGTAATTAGATTGGTGATTTTTCTAACTATCATCATAGAACCTCATCCATTAATTGATGGAAGCAGATACGGGGATCCACAGCCAAGTACAAGCTGAGCTCTTGGTGTCCATTTGAAGAGAGGAAGGAGGGATTACTCATATGAGTAAGGAGGAACAAGATCATGATGGGGAAATCCACAGAGACAGGTGAACCAAGCTCATGGAAGCTCATTGATTCTAGACCTATAGCTATGCAGCATGCATGGGACAGAAATAGGACCTCTGCCTGTGGGCAATAGTTTGGTAGCTTGGTCTGTTTGAGGGCCCCTGTCAATGGAATCAGGATTTATCCCTGGTGCACGAGCTAGCTTTTTGTAGCCCATTACCTATGGTGGGATGCCTTATTCAGTCTTAATACAATGGGGAGGGATTTGGTCCTGCCTCAGTATAAAGTTTCAGGCTGTTTTGACTCCCCAAAGGAGACCCCACCCTTCCTGAGGAGTGGATGGGGTTGGTTGGGGGGAAAGGTGGGGGAGAAGTGGGAGAAGAAGAGGGTAAAGGAACTATGACTAGTACGTAAAATGAATAAAACAAATATAAGAATAAATAAAGAAAAGTATGTCCATTTTCTCTATATCACAATCCACATTTAAATTATGGGTTTTCTTCTCTCCCATCTTTACACACCTTCATTAGTCATAATAGTAAATAGTCCTTTGTTCCAAAGACATTTATATAATCAAATATTTATATGAATGTTTAGAATAAAATATGTATGATAAGCGATGAGCATGTGATGGCATAGAATTTCTTCTGTGCTCTGTCTATTCTTCTATCTGCCCACCTATTTAATTTTCTATCTGTTCAGAAGTACTTTACCTAAACTGCACAATGTATTAAAATTTTAATCAAAAGCTTTTATATATTTAACTTATTGAACATCTAAGAAAATCTATATTTTCTATGTTTTCTAGTTTATGGACAAAGTTCTAAAATACAACTAAGAAAACGTGCAACAAAGCAAATGGAAATCCAAGGAATTGTTAAGTCCATATCAAGCTATTTGGTTGCCAGAGACTATGGGTCCACACAAATATTGAAATTAGAATCTTGCTCTGTAATAGTGGCTGCTTCAATGACAAGCAAAGTATCTATACTTATTATAATAATAGAAAAGATGCTGAGTTGTACTCTGAACTTAATTTGTCTAGCATAAATGAATAATAAACATGATAAACATGGGGTAAAGTTCAATAATAGAAAACTCATTTAGAGGAATGGTCAGTTAATAAGGTTTTCATCACCATTTATTGTTTACTGGGTTATAGATATTTATAACTTCCAATAACAGGAAATATTTTAAGAAAGGAAAATTAGTGAAAGGTTAATATTAGATTAGTTACCTTCACAAAGTTTATTCATGAACAACTAATTGTACCAATTTGATCAGTCTGATGGTGTTTAATTGTGATACCTAGACTAAAAATATCCCAAGTACTTGGAGTTCAGACAGTACCAGGAATCTGAGCCTGGAACAGCAATAGGAGCTTTACCACAGCCTTCTAGATGATTCAGAGGCACAGTGAGATCTTTGAGCGGCTGTTATGCTAAAAGAAGAAATGAAAAAGACTAGCCAACAGAAGAGGAAGCTGCCTTTAGTGACTCCCAACACTGAATATTTCATTGGATTCATTTTGCGTTACTCAAAAATGTTACAAACTAAATTTACTTCTGCTGTGAATCTTTCATCTTGTCTGAAAACAAAAGAAAACCAAATTGCAAAGATTAATTTACCTAGATTCCCATCTTCTACTAGACTTGCAATTGATCTGGTACTGAGTGAAACAGAGGATCCCACATTTGGTTACCAGAATGAGATGCTTCCTGTCTCTTTTTGCTCTTTGAGTAAAGCATTAGAACTATCATGTAAAGATGGATTTTAGGTTTAAATAAAATTCTACTACAGCTGAGTGATCCTGGACACATTAGAGTCTTCTTGTTGTTCTTAACTTTCTAATTGATTAAAGGAAGGTAGATTAAGTGAATTTAGATAATTTATAAAAGTAGATATGAGATATAAACTACTAAATACAAATGGTTTAGAGAGATAAACACTCAAAAAAAGTAAAGGTTTACAGTCATTTGAAATACCCCAACCCCCCCCAACCAATGCTTTGTCTGCCGGGAACTAAAAGAGCCTTGGTGACATAGCCCTGGAAAGGCTCATGCATTTGAAATCTCTTATGGTTCACCTCTTGCCTCCATCTCAGACACTTAAAACTGTCAAGTTATCCCAACAATTTAAGGAAGAGTGCTATTGTGTTCTCTGGCATGGAGAAACTATTCTGGCATGCAGAGTTTGTTTCCTCAAGTTGCACACCAAGAGACTGTTAGGCACAGAAGGGAGGGTGGCAGAAGATAGCAGAGCTTTCTCCTCAGTGGCTATGCTGGAGACACAGCTCCTGGGTGGAAGACTGACTTGAGTCCATTGATATGCACTAGGCTTAGACTGTCACCCAATTTTCTCCTTCCTCCTATGTAAGCTTAGCCTGTGTCCTGTTGTGGAAGATCCCAACCAGGCATTCTGCTCAGGTCTGGTTGTGTAATCATTATGACAGGCAATAACGGAAACTGCTCCTTAAGTCTCAGCGGGGTAAAGATAAAAGACAAAAACAAGAAAAGAACTGATGTCAGCACTTGGACTTTGGATGAAACTGAGCACCAGAAGTGTCAATCCTTCCACTTATTTGTGTTCCTTAACCTCTTAATCTCAAATTCAGGAAGAAGAGCTTAGTTCTTGAAGGCTTTAGCTAATATTTTTGTGTTAAATGTTAATTTTTCTCTGGTCCGATGTGATGTCTCTAAAATGAGAAAGATGAAAGAAAAAGAGGTACAATACATCTTAATTATATAATACATATATTTCTTTTGTACCTTTACAGTAATATGTACAACCTCTTGAAATTGTCTTCAGTCATACTTCAGAAGTATCTGGACTTATGACAGTCTAATAAATGACCCTCAATTTTTATACTTTCTTTTCCTTCCTTTTCATTTCCTCTTTTAGTTTTACTTTTTATTTTACTGTTTTTTTAAGTAAAATAAATCATGATTTCAATTCAAGATCAACTGGTTTAAGTTCATTTCAATAGGCTTGGAATATAGCAGAATATTACTGTGTCTCCAGAGTGAGGCATAAAACAGTGTACATTTAGTAGCAGCCAGAATGCAAAGACAAATCAGCAAGAATGTATCAAGTTCCCAAAATATGCTTTAATGTCATACCCTCCCACCCAAAAACATAATTCCTCCAACTAGATAAGCCAGTTATCAAAACATTAGTTCATGGGTGAGTTAATGCTCTCAAAGAACAAGTCACCTGTTAAAATTTAACTTTCTGATGACTGCTCCCCAAAGGATCAAGAATTCACTGGGTAAGCTTTTGGAGAACTTCATACACAAATGTTGGCACAAAAGACAAGCCCTGCAATTCTGTTGAATCTAACAGAACTTATGTCATAGAAGTTTTCTATGAAACAGTGGTTATCAGAGACTCAGGGGCGATGGGCAGTTAGTTATTGGATATGCTATTATAGTTTGATACGATGGATACGATCTGATATTCTATTGCATGGAAGGGTGAATATAATAGTAATGACAAATAATATGATTCAGTCTGTTATTATTGATGAATGCTGCTATAACCAAAACATTGTGATAAAGAACACACTAGGAAAAAATGATTGAGATGAGACAAAAACAGGAATCAGTGAAAAACCAGAAACTAACCATCCGAGATGTTAATAGTACAATTTTCTCCAAGTATAGGTAGTGTGGTGGACCATGTCACTGATAGTAAAAATCTTGGACATGACTTCTGTTGAGTTGCAGATCTCTGTACCAGAATGAACAAAAGAGTCAAGCATGTAGTAATTGTGCCCTCAGTAGCAGGGAATACCAGAAATTTAATCCACTCATGTAATACATGTTCATTATCTAGTTGAGAAAGCATTTCTCTACATGCTGGAAATACATTAAACAAAACTGATCATCCAAGCTCACTTAAAACCCAGACTGCTATGTGAGTCAGCAAACCCACATAACTGTTGCAAAAAAAGTTACTCTTTGTTAGTCTCATACAAGGCAATATCACAAATAAATTTTTAAGAATTTTTCCTACCTGAAGGATTACTAAGACATTTATGGATCATTAAGATCAGGCAATATTTTTTCTCAAAAATTTATGTCAATTCATTGTGATGAGACAGATATTGAAGCTAAGTTGGGATTTTTGTAAAACCAGAAAAAAATATGGGCATGAGCATATTCTTGCTGTTACTGTCCATGGTTTTCTCAAATTTCAGTTTTAAATTTAATTTAATATTTATTGGACAGAATTTCCAAATGTTCTTAATGTAGTTCAGGAAAAAGAAGGACACATCAAAAGATTAATGTAAGTGTTCTTGTTAAATAAAATGTGATCTTACATTTATTTCCTATGCAGAAAAACTTTGAAAAAATATTACTAAGGATGAAATTCAAAACTGATGGTCAGGGGTCATGATGTATCCTTTCCTTGTTATATTGGAAAACATTGGTTATCCAGAGAATAATGGAATAAGTGTTTTATAAAATATGCTCATTCAGTGCATCAAGGAATATTACTGGATTCTCATCATTCTGATGCTGATATATTTAAAGGGTATCCAGTGCTGAAAATAAAAGTATTACTGAAATAATCACAATTTTAGTGAATGTGAATAAGTTCATTGCGTTATAAAATTGTTAAGTATTATGAAAATATTCATAAGGGGTTGTCTTAGTTTTCTGTGATTCCATAATAAAGGATCATAAAGTGTTGGCTAAAACAATAGTAACTTATTCTGGACCCTCTATGACTTCAAGTAGAATTTTAAACAACCCAGGAAACTCTAACAATCCAAGAAAAATACCTCCTTACCTTTTCCTAGTTTCTGGTAGTTCCCAGCAGCCCTTAGATTTTATTAGCTTAAAGGTCTTAACTTCAATCTCTATCTTCATTGTTGCATGGCCTTGTATTTGACATATATGTGACTCAGAAGGTCAGCGTTTATTGGAGTAACATAGCATCATAATTCACCATGACCTCATCACAGTTTAATTGCATCTTGTAATAGTGTTCCAAATAGTTTTACCAAAAAAGCTGGCTAGGCATAACATTTGAGAAGATACCATCCTACCCACTAAAGGAATATATATGACTTATATATATCTTCATATATATAATTTCATGATAACACAGGAAATCATCATGAACATTAGGTGCTAACTTCTAAAGAATAGAAAATTTTAATTACATGCAAAGAGATACTCAGCAAATTGTTTAAATACTTGATAAGTAAGAAAGAAGAGCAGAAAATCTACATTACTGCTATGATCCTGATCTTGCAAGCTTAATTTCAGGACTCTTGATCTTTGGGTGAAATTGGAAATAAGAACTTGCCGTGGTTCACTATTAGATACTTTCATTACATTGATTTGATGACCATGAAGATTGACATTCATTAAGACATTTATTGTCATTTATTCATATTACAGATTAAATAAAGCCAATGAAAATCTGTATGTTCATTGATTAGAGATATCAGACTGTTAAACATCACTGCTTTTTGTATGGATTTCCAACTAACTTCAAAAATAACTCAGATAAATGACATCTACTATATCTACAAAGTATTTTAAAACATTAGCTGAGTAGGGTAGATTACCCTTGTTGAAATAGGAAAGAAGATTTGTCTATGATGGAATGTAAAACACAGAGAATAAATTGATTTAGCATAACCAACTAGCAAATTATTAAACTAGGATCCTGGCATAGTGATATGAAACTTCTACTTTAAGCCTCTGTGTTCTCCTGAGGAGAAGTGCTCAGCCATGATAGCAGAAACAAGGGTCAAAGCATGAAGTTAAAAAACAACACCCACAAAAAGTGTAGAGAAGGTAATAGTGAATATCAGAGGTTGGGGAGAGAAAAAGGGGTGGATGAGTAAGAATAAGAAACTATTTGAGAAGGAAAATGAAGAAAGTCAGTTATTCTACAGTATTGAAGAGTTGGGGACTGGTTTATTAAGCATCCTAGTTTACTTTCTGTTGCTATGACCAAAAGCAACCTGGGAGGAAAGGGTACATCTTATCCTTCAGCTTACAGTCTATCACGAAGGGAAATCAGTGCACAGACTGAAGTTGTGGGTAAAGGGAACACTTCTACATTGCTGGTGGGGATGTGAGATGGTACAGCCACTTTGGATGTCAGAATGGTGATTTCTCAGAAAATTAAGAAACAACCTTCCTCAAGACCCCTGTCATACCACTTTTGGCTCAATTGTGCCACAAGGACATGTGCTCAACCATGTTCATAGCAGCATTGTTTTTTATAGCCAGAACCTAGAAGCAACCTAAATGTCCCTCAACCGAAGAATGGATAAGAAAAATGTGATACATTTACACATGGAGTACTACACGGCAGAGAAAAATAACAACATCTTGAAATTTGCAGGCAAATGGATGGAGCTAGAAAACAGATGACCCAGACCCAGAAAGACAATCATCACATGTACTCATAAGTGGTTTTTAAAATAAAGCATAGAAAACCAGCCTACAAATCACAATCCCAGAGAACCTAGACAACAATGAGGATCCTAAGAGAGACATACATAGATCTAATCTACATGGGTAATAGAAAAAGACAAGATCTGAGTAAATTGGGAGCATGGGGACCTTGGGAGAGGGTTGAAGGGGAGAGACAGGAAGGGGAGCAAAGAAAAATGTAGAGCTCAACAAAATTCAATAAAAAGAAAAAAAAACACAAATAATCAAAAATGGCCAGATGTAACAATTAATAAATGAAAGTCTGAAGAGTTCAAATGAAAAAAATTAAAAAGTAGAATGGATTCAAAGGAGATAAAAGTGAACTTGGTGGTGGGGGAGGTCCTTCTGTCTATGTGTTGTTTTATTGGTTAATGAATAAAGGAAATGCCTTAGCCTGTTGATAGGGCAGAACTTAGGTAGGCAGGGAAACCTGGACTGAATTCTGGGAGAAAGAAGGTGGAGAGAAGAAGGCCATAGAGAAGACATGGATCCACCGCCAGAGTTAAACATGCCAAAACTTTTCTGGTAAGCCACTGTCTCATGGTGATACACAGATTAATGGAGCTGAATGTAAGAGTTAGCCAATAAGAAGCTAGAGCTAATAGACCAAGAAATGGTCTAAATAATATAGTTTCTGTATGATTATTTAGAATCTAAGCTAGGGGCTAAACGGCCAGGAACCAACAAATGGCCTGCTGCTACATACTTGGCTTTTCTGCAAAAGCTGCCATGTGTGTTGGGAAATGCAGACTAGTAGGGAAGACAGAGAAATCTTGATACTTGAGTATCAGAGAAAAACTATTTTTGAGAAGCAGAGGTGAAACAAATGGAACCATTGAGGAACTTCAGGTTTACAGAGAGAGTATTAAATGTATTCAAAGACACTTAAAACCATAATTCCAAGATTTGATGTTCTGTATTCCATTTATTTCTTTATTTGAGTCCAATAGTAATCTTTGGGCTTTTATTTTATCTTATTCCCAGGGTAGTCCTACACATACTATTACTTTAGACCTGCATTCATCAGCCTAACATAAAGATTCCATTTAGCAAAGAAAAAAGAACCACTATATTTTACTTAAGTGCCTTTAAAAAGAAATCAACAGAAGTTCCCATTAAGAGGGATGGTTTTAGGGAAAATTGAGACTATAATTCGTGATCCTAGAGAAGCTAAATAAGAAGGTGAACCCAAAGAAAAACATATAAGCATCCTCCTGAATATTAACCTTCATCAGGCGATGAAAAAAGACAGAAATAGAGACCCACATTGGAGCACCGGACTGAAGTCTCACGATCCAAAGGAGGAGCAGAAAGAGAGAGAGCACGAGCAAGGAACTCAGGACTGCGAGTGGTGCACCCACACACTGAGACAATGGGGATGTTCTATCGGGAAAATTGAAATTTCTTGAGGCCTCAAAGTGAAACTTTTTATTTTAAATGGAAGTCGAAAAGAGTTTCCTATCATTGCTTGAAGCCCTTTGCCTTGGCAGCAGTCATACTCAGTTTTGTTTTAAACATTAACTATGAAGTGTAGCTGAAACTAATTTTGCATAAAGAACGTCTCCCTAGTAAATTAAGAGCAGCAATTCATTTGCTAATGAAGTACAGCCTTTCAGATTATACATAATTAATGGATTGACTTCCCCTCGTGCTGTGTATATCTGCAAGCTGCAGGGTTAGATGGGATTCTGGGTATGGAAGCTGTAAATGTAGCAAATTATTTTACTTGGTTTTTTTTCCTTTGGGTAGCAGTAATCATGTTTTCCTGAGAATTACTTATTCATCTCTCCACATGATTTTGGCCTTCCAGATTCAGTGCAGGGAAAATCTTCAAACATAAGCCACAAAACTTAGAGTTTTTGTCTGGCATCCTGTATGAACACTAAAGGAAACTTTGAAAAAAATATTTTCTCCATCAACTCTAAAAATGTCATCTCAAACCACCAATGACCATGACCTTGTCATTTGAAAGAGAACCTTCCCCAAAAAAGACAAAAAAAATTCTCAAACAGGTCTTTAATAAAATAGTTCTTTCTTTGTTTCAACACTGAGTACGATGAGTGCCTGTTTTATACACTGGAGAGCAAGAACTGAAAGATGAATGCATTATCTCTTTATTAAGCTTCCAGTGTAGCTAACAGGCTGTGACATTTCAATCATCAGTTTATTCAACAGATCCCAAATGAGGATATATTTCTTCCAGCTAGTTTGAAGCCTTAGAGATACAATGATGAGCAAACAGAAACCCTCCCCAAACTCATGGAGCTTACCGTTTATGAAAAGGAAGATCTTAGGCAAATAGCTGCAGAAATAGTCATTTAAAACATGTAGCATATTCCGAGACAGCATACATTAGTACATGTATGAATCAGAAATATTGTGAAGACATAATGGCAGGTAGTCACTGGCCATGGCAGTGACTCTAATGCTGTATGGAGAAGACATACATATTTCAAACTGCTTGCAGGCCTTAAAGAAATATCAGAGCTAGGACAGTAAAGATGCTACTGTTGAGTTAAATGTTCAAAGTTTCCATTGCCATTCCCAGTCCTCCTATGACACTGCCTGCTAGCCTAAAGAAAAACAGAATAAGCTGGTGAAGAGGAGCTGTGGGACGCTGCCTAGATAATAGAATGTGTAATTAAGTCTTGATGGTTCCAACCCTCCTGAGATCTCTGAGAAGGTGCTCACATCTGAGGCAATGGCTTCATCCTGCCAACAATTAGATATTTTTAATAATATTATGGGGTTCACTGATGAAGAGTGACTATCCATAAATAATTAAGGAATTATCATACATGATTAGCATATGAAGATAATATTACTTCTAAGGAAGACAAGGATGAGGCTTTGCCTAAAGGATGCATCTCCCAGACTATAAATGGGCGAGGCATGTAGTAAAGATTTATAGTATTCTATCATTGATTGCAGTATTATTTTGGTGTGAGTTTTGAACCATCTAAGTACCGTGTCTGGCACTGTCCCATCTTCAGTGAGTATTGTAGGTTATTATCTTGACTGGTTGCAAGGATTTGATGAGAAACATATGAGTTTGCATTTAGTTGATAGAATGAGTTTTTGCCCTTAATGTCTTCTTATGTACCAGTCCTTTCTTACCATTGGTCCTTCATGAATTATTATCAGAAAAAATTAATGCTTCATTTGATTGAGTTCTTTCTTTGAAGACAGAACTCTGCATAAAATGCTTTATACATCCGATCACATAGAAAGTTTAATATATGGGTGACAGTCACTTAACTGTTGCTATAGGAGAAATGTCACTAACCACATCCCTGCCCAAAGAGCCAACACTGACTCGTGGGTTACTTTGTAAAGTCCTGGATCTACTCATCAGTATGTGGTTATTTACTGCCCATTCTTCAGCATTATGACAAAATAGTGGAATTTTTCAAGCACACTAACAAGGGACACTACAGTAGAAGTAAAACCATCAGACTAGGACTCAGAGATATCTAATAAACAGACAAAATAGAAATGGTATGTAAAGAAACAGAGAAAAGTGACTAAAATAATGTAAAGAGAAAGCTCAAGTTGCCTCTTGAAGGTTCATCAGATTTAGTAATGTGATTTTCTATGTTATTTATAATGAATTTCAACTTTTCCAAAGGAATTATATTCTCTGACATTTCACAACATTTTTTTTATTCTCTATTATCAGGAAAATACTCCCAAATTATAGAAATAAACTACACAATCCTTGTTAAAGCAAACATTTCTAAATTACAAGCTGGCAGAAGCTTGCTATGATTAAAAACAGTGGAAGCAAATAATATCAAATTAAAATTCTACCTGCAAAGAAATGAAACTGAGTTGAAGTGTTTTGTATTTGTGGTTGTAGACTTTCTCTTCTGGTTGTTATGCCACCTAAAATTCTGTCCTTAAACATCCAATATTGCAGTTTTCATATTTCTTTCACCTGATGAAAAATATTTCAAATATTTTAATTTTGAACAAGTATCAAAACAAAGTGTAATATAGAGGCCCTTTGGATGGCTGTTTTGTAGGTTGCATTGGACAGAGGGATAGACAAAAGAGAGGAATGCAGAAAAAGGTACTCAAGTACTAATTCTCCAGCCATCTGCCCATCTGTCCTAGGCATACGTTGAACAGCTATGCCAAGGCTGTGTAGATTCCGCTGTCTTACTAAATTGAAAACATATATTTATTTAATTTTCCAACATCACAAACTTAATCTTTTATTGGACATTTTCCTTTACTACTCACGTCAACTCACTCATCAGGTCATATTGATTTTGAAATGTCTCATCTACTTTTCCTATTCGTGGACATAGACATAGATAATCTTTTTCATGGATTGCTGGAGTGGTATTCAGGTTTTGGACTTCACTTCCCAGCGTATATCCAATGGTGCCCATTTATGGTATTTTGACTGAATGTGTGTCTGTGTGCCATGTATGTGCATAATATCCACAGAGGCTGGAAAAAGACATATGATTCCCTGAAACTTATTATGGACAGTTGTGAAACAATATGTGGGTGCTAGAAATCAAATCCAGGTCATTTGATAGAACAGCCAGTGTTCTTAACAATTAAGCCATTTCTCCAGCCCCCCTTTCCTTTAAGAAGGAATTTGTTCAAAAACATGGTATCACAAAGTATGATATAACAGAGAATGATATTTAATACCATTAAAACCTCTCATTTTGCCTCAGATGGTTTTACTCTTAATAAAGAAGCTGCTACTGATGGATTGAAAATTCCTTTAGACCTTCTACTCTCACTTTCTTGCAAAAACCTAGTGCCACGCATTTTGAGAGTATTCTCTCAGCCTAAACACCTCCCAATGACATTGCTTTCTAATAGCACAATAGGTATTAAGTTTTACTATAAACTTTTAGAAGAATACAGATATGCAAAATGTAGTATTTGAAAGTATTTTTAAGACTTTTATGTTACGCATGATCTATAGTTCATAAATTGCTATTCAGTGCTTCTGGTAGAACAGCAACACAAAGTTAAGAGGGTGTTTGGATATAATTGAAGGTATAGAGAAAACAGGTCTCTCAAATTGATGTGTACAAGAAACTTGATTCTGATAAGCACCCAAGAGAGTCCAGAGCAGATTCTGCCTAGAAATTTAAAATAAGGGTTCAGCATGGCTCTCTTGATTTTCTCCATGGGCAAACATAAGTAGAAAAAAAAGAGGGTTAGCCATATTTTTTGACCTAGAGGGCAATGGGTTATTAAATGGGTATTGATTTAAGCCGGTAAGTTTGTAGTAATTTGTGAGACAGCAATAAAAAGTGAATATAAGTGATTTGGACTAGTATTCAAATTGATTTCTTAGCTTGGCATTCCATAGCCATGGACAGTGTAATATGAACACTCTCTGCTGATGAATAACCCAGGCTTGGAATGTAATTTCTGATATGACACTATTTCCTCCCTTAAGTTCTAGAAGGTAAACGTTTTCCTTATATTTTCTTCCATTGGTTGATGGAATATAACCAACCCTTCTCTCTGAAGGGACAGGTATTAGATTTATTCAGTAACTCAGTTCCAGGTCCCCACCTCATGGAGGTCCATGTCACATCTCCAGGTGCCATTCAGGTATTAAATCCCAATCCATCTACCAAAATCCCTACCCAGGGGAATACAAATCCAGGTCGCTACAACATCAGCTCACTGACCCTACCAACTTTCTTCCAGCATTCAGTTTAGTTTTCCTGCCTAGCTCTATTCTGCCCTATCACAGGCCAAAACAGCTTCTTTATTCATTAACCAATAAAAGTAATATACAAACAGAAGTACCTCCTACACCAGGCCCTGACTATTTCTACATTAATCTTTGGAGTATGGAAATATCTTAAGTATCTTAAGGTATAACTTTTGTGTTTTCAGGTTTAATTGAGGATTATTTTTTTGTTGAGTAGAGGCATGCTCACACTTCAAGATTAAGTTAGGATACCGTCTTTAAATAATGTTTTTCCAAAGAACAATAAACAGAAACTGTGCCTCACTTACTTCTGTGCCTGATGGAGGTGGGTCTTGTATCTTATCTGTTGCTTTCATTGGTTAATTAATAAAGAAACTGCCTAGGCCCATTTGATAGGCCAACCCTTAGGTGGGTGAAGTAGACAGAACAGGATGCTGGGAGAAAAAAGCCGAGTCAGGGAGTCGCCATGATTCTCCCATTCCAGACAGACGCAGGATAAGATCTCTCCTGGTAAGCCAGCTCATGGTAATACACAGAATGTTAAAAATGGGTTAGATCAATATGTAAGAGCTAGCCAATAAGAGGCTGGAACTAATGGGCTAGGCAGTGTTCAAAAGAATACAGTTTCCGTGTAATTATTTTGGGACATAAGCTAGCCATGTGGGTGGCTGGATGCTGGGGACGCAGCCCTGCCGCTTTTATTACAACATGTGCCTACAGAAATTTGACTACATCCTCACTTATTTATGTATTTATAGCTATTTTCCTTTAAAGAAATCCTAAGCAAACATGCAATGAACCTTGGTTCTAAAATTGGAAGAAGAAATGTATCACTCAGCTTTATAATATTGGGAACACCGGTATGTTTGACAATGAAAACCTTTCCAGTAGAACTGGGTGCAGTGAAAAACTTCTGTGAATGTGTGTGTATGCATGTTATTGAATGTACATAAATGTGTGTGTTTTATACATTTCTGAGGAAATGTGCAAGAAATATGCTGTTTATTTGCTAGAATTATCCTAAGTATTGCATGCAGGGCATAGATGTTTGCCTCCTCTCAATTCTGAAATCCAGAAGTTCAGAATCAAGATGTTTGTCATATAGGTGTTGTCTACATCCTCTCTCATAGCTTAGAGATGGCAGTTGCCATCTTGTCAAAGAGAACTCCATTGGTAGATGCTTGAATCCAAATGTCTTCTTTCTATGAACATGCCTGTAATACCAGCTCAAAAGCCACTCTAAGAAGCACTTTCCAATTTTATTACCTCATTGAAGAAGGTATGTCTAAACCCAGGTGCTTCATGAGATAGTAGTGGTTAAAAGTTGGACATGTGAATTGGATGTGGATGGTTTCTCCCAGAGTGGAGATACCAGGGGAATACTGACCACCACCTGATCCAGAAATGCTTATAGTAAAAAGCCCCACTTAATACTTCTTGATCTGGGAATCTTGGCTAAGAAAACCAGAAAATATATGACAATCTTCTCTATGAAGAATAGACTTATAACTTTAGATATGCTAAAATTTTAACCTACCCAAAATATTAGCATTCAATTAGTTTTCTCTATATTACTCCTAATGAAATACGTATCTTCCAGATGATTGTATACTGTCAAATATAGAAACTTATGCATATAAATATAGCATTCAGCTAACTACTTTCAGAATATTACAAATAAAGGGAAAATTCAATTGTTTTGTTTTCTTTTTAATATTCTAGTATGATTCCAAGTGACTCAATTTAAAGTAAATTTTATAAAGATAAAAACCCACCGGGCTGGAGAGATGGCTCAGTGGTTAAGAGCATTGCCTGCTCTTCCAAAGGTTCTGAGTTCAATTCCCAGCAACCACATGGTGGCTCACAACCATCTGTAATGAGGTCTGGTGCCCTCTTCTGGCCTTCAGGCATACATGCACAAAGAATATTGTATGCGTAATAAATAAATAAATAATAAATAAATAAAACCCACAAGTAAAATTTAAGCAAAGTTCTGTTTATTTAAATATTTCATTAATCGTTTCTACAACTAAGATTTTTACATAATGTTTTCAGGGCTAGTTTGGGGCTGCTTTAGATGAATAATTCAAGAAAGAAGAGAAAATAAATATCAATCCAGAAATGACCTTTCTTGCAGTAAAAAAGTAAATTACTCACTGTAACTTCCACACTATACATCATAATTATAACTATAAGAAAAGCCAGGATCAGGTTCTAGAATGAGAATAGAGTTTCACAATCACTTCAGTGAATCTCCTGGAAACAGATATTTCAGCTCTCTCTCTCTCTCTCTCTCTCTCTCTCTCTCTCTCTCTCTCTTTCCAATTTGACAAAGGCAAAGCAAAACAAATGCTCCGTATGCCATAATATCTTATCTAAACCCAGAGCAGAGTTCCATAATCAAACACTTTGGATTATAAAGTGTAAACACTTTGTGCATAAATAAAGAATATGCATAGCTTTAGGTGAGGTAAGATGAGGCTTAACTGTTAGTTAAGTTCAACTACGGTTGAATTATACCACCAAATACATTAAAATCAACTCTAATATCTTGGAGTGCTTGGATTTTAGAATTTTGAACACAAGGTACAGACTGCCAGAATGATTCAGTGGATTCTGTTTTGGGGAGAAATAAAAAGATGAGATTATCAAAACTGAAAGGAAAAGTAATGTCTTCCCATAAATAATACAGAAAATCTTGACAACAGAGCTATGCAGATAATTATAGATTTGTTTAAAAACATCTTCCAACTGCTTTTATCCAGTTCTTGCTGTGGGTGTTGGGATTGCCTATTTCAATGGTGAATTCCATCTGGCCAGGATGGAATATATTCTACTCCGATTAGCACTAGATAAATAATCAGATGTCAAAGGTAACCTACCCTTCCAACTGTTTGGCCCTGGGCTGCCTCAGAGCCTCTGACTTCTCTTTTCTTTAGGGGAGAACAGCATTGTTTGGTAATAATTGGACACTGTCTTGCTACAGGGAGTCGTATACCCAGATGCCAACCATAGCTGAGGGGAATCTGATTTGCAGCTTAAGTAAAACAAAGTCATTTACTTCTTTTGTGGTTTTGCAAAGGCAATTAGATCAGAGCAGCTGCTGCATACTAGATTCAGGCTGAAAGGCTTGTGTGTGTTTGTCTTGGGGATGGGGGAACTGGTATGTGTGCTTAGCATTTTAAATCAGGTATAAATAATCAACTTTTAAACTTACTTTAATTCCTTCAAAGAAGATGTCATTGGGAAAATATTAAAAGAACAGAAGAAGGTTTTATCAAAGAACATATTTATCATCCATCTCTGCTTATCATTCCTGTCACCTTTAATTCTGGGATGAATTGTCCTGAGCTAAACGTTCCTGTGCACAGCTCTGGGCTCAGGGTATCCTGCCATGACCGAGTTTAAATTCACCACATCTTGATCTTCTACTAACAACATTTGTCACAAGTCAAATAAACATTTACCTCTTGTGCTAAATGGTTTTCTTGACAAATCCTTGGCCTTTGTTTTGACTTCACTCTCGGTCCTCCTGAGGCTGTTTTCCTTAATCACACTAAACCAACTCATAGACCAAAGACTGGATCTTATGGAAGAAAAGAGGATCGAAAATGTTTCTATTAACACTGCTCCTTGAAATGCTCCCTCCTCTAATTTAGCTTTAATAGTTTATTTTGCCATCTTGCATTTTCCATTAAGAAAAACGTCATCATCTTCAGAGGTGACAAATGGATGAAATGGCTACCCACAGCCACAGTGCGCTGGGTAGTAGCTAATTATGTTCTGGTGCATGTCTTTCATTAAGGCACCATTTCTTCCACCAGAACCCTCAATAAGGCCAATCTCGAAGGGCCCCTGAGGAGTCTGTGTAGGAAGAAGCAGCCTATCAGGTAGCTCTGAGCAGGCTGCGGTGCTGTGGCTTGTGAGGTGGCATTAATGAGGCTGAGTAATGCAAGCTGACAAGGGCTGCTCAGTGGGGCTTTCCTGGGGGGCACCGATCTGACAAAGACAGGCTCCATGACAAGCATCGTTTTCTAAACAATCTGGGGCTTCGTTGCGTGGTTGATTGCTATGGAGAAAAGCTAGTTCAAAAGGCCATTTGGGATTTGATGAAGAAAATCTCCCAGTTGTTAGATTGATGGTTTTATCAATGATGGGTTTATTGGTATTCATACCCATCATCCCGAAGCAGCAGTGAAATCTCCGTCTAGAGAGCATCATGAAGAAATCGTTCAATGGAAAATTGTGGTGAAAAAAAAAAAAGATATACCTAGGTCTGACAACTTTGTGGCTGCCAAAAATGCCTAGATACATCAAAGATGAGAACTGATATTGTCCTACGTTTGTTTTCTGAACTAGTCTGGTACATAACAATCCTGGCTGTAATGTTTGGTAACTGTTCAGAGTCTCCAGTATATAAAAGAATAGCTTTGGAAGACAATCTAGAAAAGTGCTTTATTTGCATTGTAGTAGGTTGAAACTAGATGGTAGACTAGAGTAATTATTTTGATTTCGTTAGGTAACATGTGTATAGAAGCAGACTGAAGACATGGTCTTCAAATTAAGGCTTTTGTAGAAATGGTATAAATTTGTTGAAGAGGATGGAGAAGCATTTGCATGGAATGAAATGAAGAGTTCCTATACAGAATTGTACCTTCAGTCTTGATCCTCTCTTCCTGAAAAAAATGATAGTGAACAGCAATGTGTGTAAGGGGCAGCTCTTAAAAGGACATTGGTGTTACGTGTACACTTAGATAGTCCTTTCTGATTATCTGATTATGTGACTTTCTGTTTTCTGAGGACTTTAGCCTGTTTATGTTACAACCGATGTTATTATTATTTATTGGTGGAATAGCAGAGGAAAGAGTTTTTTTTTTTTTTGTATCCACTTCGAGAATGAAAAGGAAAGAAAAATCTAGTTATCAAGATTTATTGCAGCCATGATAATGACCATGCTCATTCATTTCAACTTGATTCTCCACAGGGAAAAGTAGGGCTGATATAATTGTATTCATATTTGGACTCAGTTCCTTGTCTTCAAGTCAACCCCATAGCTGCCTCTACATCAAATCACCTATTCATTTGAAAAACCAACCAATTTTATATCTCCATCTTCCAGGTCTGTTTTACTTTGATTTTCAGCGTAGTAACTAAAAGAAATTCTTTTAATATAAATATGATAAAAATTAATACACCTTGTGGTGAAGTCCAGACAATCCTCTTGTCAATTTTACAGTATTTATTTAGTTTCTTTCTTTTTAAGTTAAATTTATTTTATGCATATGTATATTTTATATGCATAAATTTCCTTGTGTCAGTTGCATAGACTATAGAAGTTCTTATATATTTCAATGTTTTTATCTCTTCCTGAAGGATCAATTATATGTCAAGAACTCATATTAATGCCCAAACCCAAACAAATATTTATATCTCAAAGCACGCTGAACATACACAGTGATTTTATTGTCATCTCTGAGAATTATGTTGTATGCTGTCTGAGTGTAGTTTTTGAGTTTGCACTTTAAATGTGGAAATATGAGATCTCCATCATATAACCAACGCCTTCATAAAATAGTGTCTGTTATAACCAGATTTAAACACACACACACATGCATGCATGCACACACACACACTTACACAAATATATACATGTTTCTGTGTAGATTACCCAAATGCGTACATGCACATATGTGCACACAGAGGAAAACACACAAACAAGCACACTCAGAAACAAAAACACACGTGAACACATTCAAACAAGCATATCTGTTCACAGACCTCTAGTGAAATGGTTTTGCAAATTTTAAAACTTTTGCATCAGAATGGTTAATTTTGATAGGTAACCAAATGTTAATGGGATATTAGAAAATTTAAAGTATTTGAATACAAAGTAAATTGTCCCTATAGAAAATCTAGAAAAATTTCCAGATTTTACAATCACTAAGCTCTTTTTTAAAAGATCGTGACTGTCTGATCGGCATGCAGAAGCAATCCTCAGTAAATGTGGAAGTATACAGATGGACCCATTACAGAATCTTGGATCATAGAAAACAATTATTTTCAATCTGTCATGAATGCTTAGGTTAGGCAGTTTCTGTATTTAAGAAGAGACATATTTACGACCAAATCCTAAGGAAAACTTTCTACAAAGTTGGTTAATTTGAGATGCACACATACAGAGTTATGTCTAACTGCTATTCACTGACTAACTTTTGGAGGAGTGATTCCAAAGATCACTGGGGTCAATTTCTCTATGACAGAGCTGTTACAAGAGAAGGAAATTTTGCAGCTCATCATTAGGGCACATACTGGACAAAGTCATGGATTGTTTTGTTGCTCAATAATTCTGTTCAGAAAAAAAATAATTCTACAGTACAGATTTTGCTAGTGAAATTTCTAAAATAACAATTGTTAGATCAAGGAATAATAGCAACGAGTGCCACTGAGATTCGATGAGAAGAAATGATATATGAAATGAGGTAAAATTCACATCTACACCGTTTTGGCAATTTTTACTTTAAAACACCGTCATTGTTTCTGCTATTTTGGGAGCCTTCCCCTTTTCTCATGTTAATTTGTTCTCAGTACAGATCTGACAGCAGCAGAGCCCTCATTGTATACCCCAAGCTATCAAAAGGATTGGGAGGGTGGAAGTCTGTTCCCTGAAGCCATTTGTCTCAGAGTGTAGTTCAGAATTATCTTTAATATGAATGAGAAGCTGGAGCCTCTTGAATAGGCAGATGGAGTTTTGTTTCATCCCCCTAGAGCATAAACGTGTCTGCTTCTTCGTTTTTATGCTTTTGCAAAGCACATTCATCATCTCCATTGCTATTTTGTTTAACCTTGTTCTGCCATTCTTTCCAATTACTCTGCTTAGTTTAGTGATTCCGAGTTAACTAATTGGCTTTGCTTAGGCCTCCTTTTCACACATTTCCATCCCATTCCACGTGTAATTCAAGTCCCATTAGCTCCCACTCCACTGAAATCCACATAGGGCTCTTGAGACTAGTTGGGCTGCTGGAAACAGGTGCAACTGGCCAGATGGCTGGCTTGCCAGGAGGCTCTGCTGCCAAATTTACATTGTCAGGCTGAGACTGCAAAGGGTTAGGAGAAGGCTAACCTTTCATTTAATTGCCATTGTGTTTCTGTTATTGGTTTCACCTTAGAAAGCAAGGCATATTTCTCTCAGCATTAATGCCAATTTAAAGAAGCAATTTGCTGTCTCAAGAAACATCAGGCATAAAGCGTTATAAGGAGTGCTACTAAGGCATTGGTTTTTGAATCAGGAAGTAAGTCAGTTCTGTAAAGTATTAGATGCTAACTGGCTCTAAGCAGCTATTTTCAGACAGCAGTTTTTCTCTTCCTTGGAGTGTATTGTTCTGAACTCAGTATCATACTCAACTTTCATTGCCTCCTGACCTACTTCCATTTTTCTAATTCAAATTTTCAGTCTCTTTTTATAATTTAATGCATGTATGCAATGAAATATGATTATATTTGTCCCCCTTTTCCCTATCCAATTCTCTCCTCCTCCCAATTTTATGTCTTTTTTTTGTTTGTTTGTTTTGATAACCGCTAAGTCTTCTTAAGTGTTGTTCACCTGTACATGGGTGTGGGGCCATCTGCTAAAGCATTGGAACCCTACAAGTGGACACAGCCTCAGAAAACAATGGCTTTCCCTCTCCCACGAACTATCCATTGTCTCAGTATGGGGTAGGGGTGACTAAGGGAACAAACTGAAACCTCATGCACCATTTCCACTGCGAATTAATAGTTTCAACTTATACTCTGCATCATTATTTTCCCAGAGTATTACATCTAACCACACTCTGATAGTCCAAACACCTTTTTTGCAAAGATGGCTTATATATATATATATATATATATATATATATATATATATATATATATATGGAAGACATATATATATGCACCTTCCTTTATGACTATTGATGGGTAAAATTTAGTGTTAGCTGATTACATGTACTCCATCCATGACCTGCATATTCTTGCCATCACCCTGTCACTGCACCCTTATTCTCTCTTGTTCTAATGCCTTGTCAGCTCCCAACTCTACTTTGAAATTATGTTCATTTTCTAAGATCTAGAGCACAGCCTTTTATGTTCCTAGTAGCCATAAATTAGCTCTTTTATGTCAATTCTCACTATACTCTGTACACTATAAACATAAGTAGTCAGCATCAAATGTTGATTCATAGTTGATTACAGTTAGAGTCGGGCTGTTTGTAGCATATATCCAATATGTATCTATTGCTAATATTATAAATAATAAATGCTATCAATATTATCCCAGCTTAGAAGTGCCTTGGTAAGAACTCCAAGATAAGAATCAGAATGATAGGATAAGGATGAGCGAAGAAGTAGTAACATTCATAATGGACAATAAAGGCAGCTGTATTTAATCCTTTGAAAAATACTTGAAAACATTTCCAACTATTGATGCTATCCAACTTGCAAGTTTTACTCAAGTAATGCTATAAATAAATTTCACCACAAATCACAGTCAATTCTTTTTATGTGTGGGAGAATTGTCTGTATTCTGTCAATCTTGTTATAAATAAATGCTGATTGGCCAGGCAGGAAATATAGGTGGGAAAAACCAGACAGGAAGTAGAAATGATGTAATGAGAACAGGAGAATTCTGGGAAGGAGGAAGTTGATTCCTCCCGCCTGCCCAGACCACCAAAGCAGCAGGATGTGATCTGCCCCACTGAAAAAAGGTACTGAGCCACATAGCTAACTTAGATTAAAAAAAAAAAAAGGGTTAATCAAGATGTGAGAGTTAGCCAGTGAGAAGCTAGAGCTAATTGGCCAATCAGCTTTATAACTTATAGAGACCTATGTGTGATTTTCTCTGGGACTAAATGGCTGGGGAACCGGGTGGGACAGAAACCCCAGAAAACAAACAAGCGTGGCCCTTCATGTTACATTTAGGTCCTAGTCTCCTTTTCTGTAGTACAGACTCATCAAGCAGTTAAATTGCACAAACTCTGTTCTAAGGATGTTGCAAGGTGTTGGGTAATAGGTTTAATTTCAAATAGCAATTATGATCGTCCATAACTGAGAGAAGAGAGAAGCTAACAGAATTGTAACTTCCCAGCCTTGCTGGGCCTTGCCACTGTCGCCATAGCAAGACCTGATTTATCACCCTATGTGTCACTCCAGATGACTTTGGAGCAGGAACATTTGCATTTATGGTCTTTTCTGTGTATGAACAAGGGAAAATTTATGACGTTTCTTTAGCAACTGTTTTAAGTGTTCATCTTTAAGCACAGAGCCATCATTAACTCTACAGCTGGTGACAAATTTTGCTGATTCTCCCAATTTGCCCTGTCTCAGAGACTTGGACAGTGATGAAACATGAGCATACTCATCCTTGACAGTCTATTTTCCAAAGTGCCTAAAATGTTCTCAGACTTCCTAGAAATTTCCTTTTCCCAGTTTGCTGTGTTGCTCACATGCTTTCTTTACTTTATCCATGCCACAGACAGGGGAGTCGCATGACTTACTCTGGGCTGTAAGTCTTGAGTACAGTGAGTACAATGCTTCTTCCTCTAATGCCTTAAACTGGGCTCTTCAACCATGCTCTGGAAAGAATGTTTGCTTAATCATTTTATGACAACTATGGGTCACACCAGAAAAAGCATAATCAGAAGTCATTCCCATTATTACTTGTGGTGAAATACATTCCAACATCCGCTTAGATTCCTGTTCTCATTTGTGACTGGTTTGAGAAGTTGTTCACTTCTCTTTTCGTAGGTAGTAATTTTTAAATAAGGAATTATTTTTACTTTTACTCCCTAATCTGTATTAAATGCCTAAAGACAGGCAGTGGTAGTGCACACCTTTAATTCCAGCACACAGAAGGCAGAGGCTGGCAGATCTCTGTGAGTTCGAGGCCAGCCTGGTCTACAAGAGCTAGTTCAGGGGAGGCACCAAAGCTACACAGAGTAGCCCTGTCTCGAAAAACAGGAAAAACAGTCTACAAAAGCATGCATAAGAGTTTTTTAGTCAATACCTGCTAAATAATGAAATTTGTCATCGCATTGAAGAGCCGTAATATTTTATTTATGTTGATATTTGCTCCACTCATTTAGTGTTTCTAGTTTTCCCCCTAATAAATGTAATGACAATTTTGTTAAGCTTTGATGAGGTTAAAAGAATTCCTTTTCTTCAGTAGTGAAGGAATCAAGTTGTAAAATTTGCAAAGAAACATATCAGAAAAGAAGAAGACGAAAGGGAGACATGAAGGTAAAACAAGAAAGTCCTATAATACCTAACAAAAGCATAAGAAAAAAAAACAATGAAGAGAAAAAAACTTCTCGCTATAACTTGGCTGCAGTTAATTCTATACCTCTTGAGAGAGAATAAAATGGAATATAAAAAATCATCCTTCACATTGCTATGAATGGCCATTCCATGTCTTATTTATTTGAGAGATTAATGAATACTAGAATTCTCATGTTTACATTGTATTGCCTGAGGAAAGTGCTCTGCTGGATAAACAGGTGAAATGACAAACATGTTATATACAGATGCAAAGAAGCAGAAATGCAAGATTTCACAACGGAGATGCCAAGTGAAGCTGTAAGGAAGAAGCAATGGGGCCGCTACTGTTACTGTCTGACACAGGGCTCAACAAATCAGATACAGCAGAAATGAGAATTTAAAATTTGGGACTACTAATGGATGCTAAAATGTTATGAAAGTCTGGGCCTTTGAAACAATAGCTATCATGTGTCCAGTTCTATCTGAGTGCTCTGGAATACTTCTTCTGTAAGAGTGAGAATAACAGAAAAAAAGGCAAGCGTTTAACAAAGTTGAAGATTGAAAATTTCAAAATGAAACCTTTGGAAGTCTTTGTGGTAAATTGTTTTATATTTTGTATAACTTACTGGTGCCGCTGCACACTTCTGTTTATCTTTCTCTTGGTGTTAAGTTCTGTTTATATTGCTTAAGTGAACTTATTATCCCATGTTTACTTATAAGCATGAAATGTTCCTATATTTCCCAAGTCCTTTACTTTCTCAAATTCCATATTTATAAGTCTAAATCCCATTCTATAAGTCTGAATGCATTTAAGATTTTATGTGTATATACTTGTCTCTGAAAGTCATATTTTCTTTCTGATGGACTGTTTTGTTCCTGTGAATCCCCTGTCTTACACACACACACACACACACACACACAGAAACATGAAACATTTAATTATGAGACTGTCCTAGTTTCATTTCCATTGCTATAATAAAATACCCGATGAGAAATAACTTATGGGATAAAAGGTTTATTAGGATTCACAACTAAAATAATAGTCTGTCTATGAGGATATAAAGAGAGCAGGAACCTGAAGTATCTAGTTACATCACTTCCACACTCAAAAGCAAAGGGAATATAGGAGTAGATTTTTTGTGCTGACAGATGCTCTCAGATAACCACTCAAGAGTCTTAATATTATTTATAAATGCTTGGCCAGCCAATAACTCATGTTTATTACTAACTCACTCTTACAACTTAAATTAACCCATTTCAATTAATCTATGTGCTGCTCCAAGGCTCATGGCATTACCTCTAAGACATGTCTTGCTTCTTCCCCATCTGCCTGGCAACTTTTCTGACTCTTCCCTTGATCCTCCCAGCATTTTCAGTTTGACGTTCCCCTTAACTTTATCCTCCTTAGCTATTGGCCAGTCAGCTTGTTTATTAAACCAATCATAGTGGCATATATTCACACAGTGTACAAAATGATTTTTACATAGCAAGGGAAAAATTAATGTATGCTTGTCTATTCTTATTTCACCTTTCTCCTTATTACAATCCAGGACCCAAATGCAGGGAATGGTGCTGTCCCATTTAGACTGTATATCCCACTCAGTTAATGTAGTCAAGGAAATCATGACATGCCACAGACCGACTAATTTAGATAATACCCTCGTTGAGACTCCATTTCCCTAGTACTCCACATGGTTTCAATTTATAATTAAAATCATCCATTGTTGAAATACTGAGAGTACCCGAGTTATTCCATATTTGTTTTAGTGAAAATACATCTTAAAAATTTACTGTTGGACATTATCAAGAAGAGATTAAATATGCCAAAGAAAATAATGCATATGGAGTCATTTGAGAATAAAGTTATGAGACCTTGGTGAAATTAAGGCAATTATGTCTTAAGCACTTATCTTCAATAAGTATCTACTATATTGGCAAGACTGTATGCTAACTATCAACATTGTGTTTAATTTTCAGAACATTAAAACACAAGTAATTTAACTGGTTCTTCTTTTTTAATGATAAGTAATTGAAAGCTAAATAATTAAAGAATTATTTCAAGGACGTATAACAGTTACCTAACTCAGGATGTTTTTATTTCTAGTTCCAAATTTGCATGCAAATTTCAAGATTTCATTGTTTGCTGTTA